>NC_090265.1:1637650862-1637954708 GCF_040414725.1 Anabrus simplex | reverse complement strand
CTACGAAATCTTTGTCTTCTACCACAGAAAAAAATGTTGGAAGTATGCGGTAAACAACTGTGGAAGTTGCTTGACCAGCTCCTTTTTCTGTAGATCATTTATTTTCTTTTTATAATAATAATGGTATTTGTTTTACGTCCCACTAACTACTTTTTAAGGTCTTCGGAGACGCCGAGGTGCCGGAATTTAGTCCCGCAGGAGTTCTTTTACGTGCCAGTAAATCTACCGACACGGGGCTGTCGTATTTGAGCACCTTCAAATACCACCGGACTGCGCCAGGATCATTATTTTCTTTTATACTGGTAAAAATGATGATAGCAACTGTTGTTGCACTGCCCCACATGTTGTGGTCAATGACGAAGATTCAGGAGGGACAAGTACAAATCATGGTATTTGCGATGGCTTTTCAGGACCTGATATTTGAATACCATGAACACCTTCAGAACCAATGAGCTAGAATATAATACATAGAGTGGCTATAGCAGCTCGATTAGTTCTCCGGGTGGAGGGAAGCAACACTGCAGCCACCATGATATAAATGTACC
Source organism: Anabrus simplex (assembly GCF_040414725.1). Taxonomy (NCBI): domain Eukaryota; kingdom Metazoa; phylum Arthropoda; class Insecta; order Orthoptera; family Tettigoniidae; genus Anabrus; species Anabrus simplex. Next base: position 1,637,954,163 of record NC_090265.1, on the reverse strand, counting down.
AGCTAATCACTTTTTTTTTTTTTGCTAGGGGCTTTACGTCGCACCGACACAGATAGGTCTTATGGCGACGATGGGATAAGAAAGGCCTAGGAGTTGGAAGGAAGCGGCCGTGGCCTTAATTAAGGTACAGCCCCAGCATTTGCCTGGTGTGAAAATGGGAAACCACGGAAAACCATTTTCAGGGCTGCCGATAGTGGGATTCGAACCTACTATCTCCCGGATGCAAGCTCACAGCCGCGTGCCTCTACGCGCTCGGCCAACTCGCCTGGTCCAGCTAATCACAACAGATGTCTAGAGGTATTTGAGTTACCTTGCATGTGTGTCAAGTTCACTGTTAATAGAAATTATTTTGTAGTTTGGCTTTATTTATTGTAGTGTGAATATGCCTACATTCCATTTCTCATGCTTTGTTTGAGCAAAACAAATGGTATATTTTATTTCAGGTAAGTTCATTTCCTTTCTAAAGAAGGCTGCGTGAATTGAAAGATCATCTTAATTTTCGCCACTGTTAAATACAAATTCTCATCACAGGTTCTCACTAGAAGACAAATAGCTGACTAGGCAGTGGGCGAATAACATGAAGAGAGAGACAAATGGTATCCCAAGCAGCAAAGTAATCTCTGTTCAGAACATTGAAGAGCACTATGTGTGTGTCCAGCCCCTGTCCTGTTTCTCTACGGGGTCGGGTGTTTAGTTAATGATCGGAGAAACATCCCAAGGCATTACAGACAATTTAGAATTTCTCTTCTCATCCATACGTAATAGGGGAGGAAACAGAAATAATCTCAATGCAGATCAGCATACTGGAAAGGTTTACTGGAATAGATTGACCCATCGACAGGAAGTGATGCTTCTCTTATCTATATATTATGGTTCCTTATGATGACAGTACCTTTACAGATCATAATTGCTGTGCTGCAAATTACGAGTCATTCGCCAAGTACTGTGAAAATTTTGTTGAGTACATAGCAGGTAATGTCATCCGTGAGGTGAGAAAGAAAATGAAATGCCACTACTGTCTGAAGGTTATGTTTGCTCAGCATTCCGAAGAGAAGAAAAAAATTATTGCCTGGAAAGGTATAAAATAGTCTCTTTATCCAGCCCATGATGTGAAATTGTCACATGGCTGAATATGTGCTCAGAAAAATAAGTCACATCGCGAAGATGTAACATATCCCTTATGTTACAGTTACAGACGCAAGTTCTCTCATCAGTTGCAGGGCAGTGGTTTTACAGTAACGATAATTTATTTACTGCTGCTGAGTTCAGTGAGGAAATCCATTATGCTAGCATGACAAAACTTCTCTTAAAGCAGCATTTTAAATTAAACTGCACCACAGGTAGAGAGCTATTACGCAAGAAGTGAAAGGAGTAACCATACGGCAGGTGTGCACAAAATTAATACTTTTCATGGGACAATGAATCAGAGCTAGGAAATACATATCTGTTCATGTAAATGAAAGAGCTGTTTCGAATCGAGAAATGTGACTATTAATAGATCAATATAAAATTCAATTAATTTAGTGTAAATTTTATTTCCAGTCTATGTTATAAAAAAAAGCCTCCGTGGCTCAGGCAGCAGCGCACCAGCCTCTCACCGCTGGATTCCGTGGTTCAAATTCCGGTCACTCCCTGTGAGATTTGTGCTAGACAAAGTGGAGGCGGGACAGGTTTTTCTCCGGGTACCCAGTTTTTCCTGTCATATTTCATTCCAGCAACACACTCCATTATCATTTCATAGCATTTATCACTCATTAATAAATCACCTTGGGAGTGCCGACCCCATTGTAATAACAGCCTATATATGTTTCATTCATCACATCCCTGACCCGGTCAATGACTGGAAAACAGGTTGTAGGTTTTCATTCATTTTATTCCAACAACACTCTCCAACATCATTTCATTTCATCTGTCAGTCATTAATTATTGCCCCCCAGAGGAGTGCGACAGGCTTTGGCAGCTGGCACAATTCCTATCCTCGCCACTAGATGGGGGCTTCATTTATTCCATTCCTGACCCAGTCGGATGACTGGAAACAGGCTGTGGATTTTCCTTTTCTATGTTATAAAAATGTTATGTAGAAAGGTTGCCTTTGAAATGTATGATTCATTACAGTGTGTTTAATTTTCTTGGCTGTTTAGATACACATCCTAATCCATATAATCTTGTACCGTAAGCCTATACTCTTCTGCATGTTGATAAAGTGGAGATGTGTGATGAAACAATTATTGATTTAATCATTTTCAACAATATTTCACTTCAAGAAAAAACAAATTGTTATGTATTTTTTTTTCTTCTATTTTATGTTACTGTACGTTGTGATTCTGTAGGGAACCTCTGCTTACCGAAAACTTATACGCATCAAATAGTTATGCTTTCCATCCAATATTTTCTTCATCAACTCAAATAATCTCCAGCTGTTATACCTAATGAATAAAATCTGTGTGAAAATGTCTCATTTTCCCGCTCTGTTCTGCACTCACATGCACAGCGCTTCACCTATTGAGGTACATTTAAGACGTAGCAGCCACCAGTTCAACTTTCTTCAAAGATGGCATTGTGACAGCTACTCTATGTACTGTATTATATTCCAGCTTGTTAATCAGAATGACATGCACCGGTGGAATTTTTAGATGACGTTTCAAATTTATTATTATTATTATTCTTGTTTTGTTTCGGCCAACTAAGGACCACGTCATTTCAACTGTTTCCCTTCAGCTTTAATGTTGGTCCAGTATTCCTTCATTTGTATACGGTGTTGCTCCTTTCGCTCTTTCGTCCATGCCTTTCCAGTTTTCATCTTCGGCTTTGGTTGGAAACTCTGATGTTCTTGGAGTATTTTCTTAAGTGGAACACACTCCTGGATATCTTCAAATGAGATCCCAATCTCCTGCAGATATTTCTGTACCTCACTGAATCATGCTCCCTTTGCCTTTTTCTATTGGAAGAAAGTGAAAATGTGGTTGGTTAACCGTGTTGACTTCATTCGGGCCATGTGTCCATAAAAAATAATCCTCCTTTTTTCTCATCACGTCGGTTATTTTCTCCACATGCGAGTAGAACTCCTGATTGTGCTGTCTCCTAAACTCGCCATTGTCTTTGACTGGACCTAAGATTTTCCTCAAAATCTTTCTTTTCTTGGCCTCCAATTTCTCCATCATGCCTCTTTTGTTCATGGCGAGACATTCCGCTGCATATAGAGCCTCTGGCCAGATGACAGTGCAATAGCGTTTGATTTTTGCATTCAGAGATCTAGATCTTTTGTTATAGACATTTTTAGTCAGATGGTAAGCCATTTCCATTTTATTCATGCGTGAAGCAAAGGCTTTTTTTTTCGGACATGTTAGGTTCTATCCATTCACCAAGATACTTAAATTTTTCAAATCGCTTGACTTTTCCGTGAATCTTTTCTAGCTCACTTGGCGCCAGTTTGATGTTTGTAATGAATTTAATTTTCTCAAAGGAGATTTGGAGGCCCGCCTTTGCAGCTTGTGTTTGAAGCTGGTTGATCTATTTCATGGCCACATCCAAGGAATCAGTGAAATCTGCGAGATCGTCTGCAAATGCTAGACAGTCAATTGAAAGGTTCTTGTTCTTGTGGCCTAGTCTGACTCCGCTTTCGACTCCTTCATAACTCATTTCTCTGCGCCATTCATGGATCACTTTCTCAAGAACGCAGTTGAACAACAGAGGTGAGAGACCATCTCCCCGCCTAACTCCTGTCTGTATTTCAAAGGCATCTGAAGTCTCTCCTCTGAACTTCACTTTTGAGATGGTGTTGGTGAGAGTCTGTTGGATGATCACTCTTGTTTTACCGTCCAAGCCAAATTCCTTTAGGATCTGAATTAGGGTAGTTCTGTCAATTGAATCGTAGGCCTTCTTTAAAGTTGATGAACGTTACTACGAAAGGCTTGCTCCTTAGTTTAAGATATGAAAGGACAGCTTTCAGATTCATAATCTGCTCCACACATGACCGTCCTTTCCTGAAACCTCCTTGGCAATCACCCAGCTCTGGATCTAGCTATTCTTCTGCCCTGATTTGAAGAGCTTTCGAGAGAATTTTGTAGGTTATAAGTAGGAGGGAAATGCCGCGATAGTTGTTAACATCTGACTTGTCGCCTTTCTTATGAAGTGGATTAGGGCAGATGTCCAGTCACTTGAAAGTCTTTCAGTATTCCAAATTTCATGTATGATGTCCGTTAATTTCTCCACTGCATTGTCACTAGCAAACTTCCACAATTCAGCTATTATCAAATCTTTACCCGGCACTTTATTGTTCTTCAAGGATTGGATAATCTGTCTGACTTCCTCTTTTGTAGGTGGAGCTGAATCTGGGTGGACTTGTGTTTTATCTTCAAATGAGAATCTGGATATTGGGGCCTCGCAGTTAAGAAGGGATTCAAAGTATTTTGCAAGGATCTGGCAGTTTTCCTTGTCAATATGGCCTAGTTTTCCTTTGGAATCTTTGAACTGTAGGCTCAGTGGGTCGTATTTCCTCAAGTTGCTTTAAAATGTTTTATAAAAGTTGCGTGTTTTGTTGTTCTTGAAATCCTGCTCAATTTGAGCCAGCTGGTGTTGATCAAAAGCATGTTTAATGTTGCAGATGATTTTTGCTGCACACTTTCTCTCATTCAAGAAGTTAGTCCAGTTGACTTGGTTCTTTAGCGAGTCCCATTTCTGCCAGCCGAACTGTCTTTGACTTATTGCTGCATCGCATTCACTGTTCCACCAAGCATGCTTCCTGGGCTTAGTAAGCTGAACCGTCTCTTCACCTGTTTTGACCAGGGCCTCGCGCATTTGTTCCCAGTTCTCTGCATCCACAGATTGTAGTTTCTGCATGAACTCATGGTTAGTTCCTAGTTTTTCCCTATCAATCTTTCAACCTTTTTGGATCGAACTCTCCCTGTGTTTCTTAGGAGCAGTTTGATTTTTATCTTGGATAGATAGTGATCCGAGTCCAGTTTTGCTTGTCTTAGAACTTTCACATTCTGAATTTCTCTTTGAGGCTTCTGTGCGATCATGACATGATCAATCTGGAATTCACCAAGGTGGTGATTTGGGGTTTTCCAGGTCTTCTGTTTCTTGGGCAGGTCTTTAAAAGCAGTAGACTTCATTACGAGGTTAAATGCCTTACACAGCTCTATTAGCCTTTCTCCATTACGATTTGTTCTCTGGTGAACAGGATAGTTTCCAATGATGTTTCGGAACTTTCTCTCTTTGCCTACCTGGGTATTGAAATCTCCAAGCACGATTAGGGTATGTTTGTCTGGAATCTTGGATAAAATCTTCTCAAGTTCTTCCCAGAATCTATCGGTTCCCTCCAGGTCTCTCTTGTTCGCTTGGTTAATCAGCGCATGTACGTTTACAATAGTATACATCTTGTTTGTGCTCCGAAAGGACAGAGTTGAGACTCTGCTATTCACAGAGGTGAAATTTGTTATTGAGTCCAGAATCATTTTGTTGACTACAAATCCTGTGCCGAGGTGGGGGACAGTTTGTATGACACGTTTACCAGGTTTACCCTTGAAGATCCTGTAACCTTCAGATTCAAAGGCCTGCTCATCTGTAAATCTCATTTCCTGAATTGCTGCAATCAAAATTTGCTGTTCCGATAGGATATCTGTGAGCTGTTTCAGTTTTCCAACCTTCTGGAGAGAATTGGCATTAAAGGTAGCAAAGAAATTCTTGGCCCTATGTTTGATCTTTCATGGAGTCTCTGATACCTCCGAGCATGTCGGTGCAGGCTCCCCAGAATCCGAAGGCCCACTAACGTTGTACAAGACGACGGTGGATTGGTTACCACCTGGGGTTGCTTTAGCTGAAATTTCCTCCATGCTTTTCACAGTTGAAAAACTGTAGACTGGGGTCGGTGATATTTACCAACCCAGTTTCCTGCTGGGATTGGTTACCCAACCTTCCACTGGGTTGCTCGGTTTAACAGGGGCACCTCTTGTAGGTTATGTGCTGGAGTTGGAGTGAAAGAGGCTAGTTGGATTTTCTCGCTGAATCCAATAGTTTATTGTTGCAGATGGTCGCAACGACGCATTTCATTCCCGTTTGCCAGGGCTGTGAAGATCCCTCCTAGGTTGACTCCTAGGACATTGTTTGTTTGTTTGTTTGTTTGTTTGTTTGTTTGTTTGTTTGTTTCAACATACCTCTTCAAATTAGAAATATTTGTCCCAAATGAATACATTTAATATACCATTGGTATTATTATAAATTATTATATTTCAGGTTCCCTATGGGAATCAACATCTATATCATCTGATGGCCAGGCAGGCATCAATTTTTTGAAATGAGACAAAGTCTCTCATAGTGCATGGGCACTGCTGGTGACTCCACATAGCCTTCGCAGTGGCCTCCACGGTATGCACTAGCCATGCGTCTTGGTGGGTGTGCTATTTACTAACTGATGAGCCCAACTTAGCACACTGGGGCCAAACACTGGCAACCAGGAATAAGTTAGCTGAAAAACTTATAATGTCCAATAACAAACCCTACATTGGTATTACATACCACTTAGTCGAACAGCTTGTCTCCTTTCTCCCAAGTCTTCCCAGCCCAAACTTTGTAACATTTTTGTAACGCTGCTCTTTTGTCAGAAATCACCCAGAACAATTCGAGCTGCTTTTCTTTGGATTTTTTCCAGTTCCTGAATCAAGTAATCCTGGTGAGGGTCCCATACACTGGAACTATACTCTAGTTGGTGTCTTACCAGAGACTTATATGCCCTCTCCGTTACATCCTTACACAAGCCCTAAATACCCTCATAACCATGTGCAGAGATATGTACCCTTTATTTACAATCATATTTATGTGATTACCCCAATGAAGATCTTTCCTTATATTAAGACCTAGGTATTTACAATGATCTCTAAAGGGAACATTCACCCCATCAATGCAGTAATTAAAACTGAGAGGACGTTTCCTATTTGTGAAACTCGCAACCTGACTTTTAACCGCATTTATCATCTTATCATTGCCTACTGTTCATCTCACAACATCACTGAGGTCATTTTGCAGTTGCTCACAATCTTGTAACATTTATTACTCTGTACAGAATAACATTATTTGCAAAAAGCCTTATTTCTGATTCCACTTCTTTACACATATCATTGATATATAAGAAAACATAAAGGTCCAATAATACTGCCTTGAAAATTCCCCTCTTAATTATTACAGGGACAGGTAAAGCTTCACCTACTCTAATTCTCCGAGTTCTATTGTCTAGAAACATAGCCACCCATTCAGTCACTCTTTTGTCAAGTCCAGTTGCACTCATTTTTGCCAGTAGTCTTCCAAGATCTACCCTATCAAATGCCTTAGATAAGTCAATTGCGATAACAGTCCAATTGACCTCCTGAATCCAAGATATCTGCTGTATCTTGCTGGAATCCTACAAGTTGAGCTTCAGTGGAATAACCTTTCCTAAACTCAAACTGCCTTCTATCAAACCAGTCATTAATTTTGCAAACTTTTCTAATAATTATAATCATAAAGAATGCTTTCCCAAAGCTTACATGTAATGCATGTTAAACTGACTGGCCTCTAATTTTCAGCTTTATGTCTATCACCCTTTCCTTTATATACAGGTGCTACTATAGCAACTCTCCATTCATTTGGTATAGCTCCTTCCTGCAAACAATAATCAATAATCAAATAAGTACTTCAGATATGGTACTATATCCCAACCCATTGTCTTCAGTATATCCCATGAAACCTTATCAATTCCAGCTGCTTTTCTAGTTCTCAACTTTTGTATCTTACTCTAAATGTCATGGTTCTCATAGGTAAATTTTAATACTTCTTTAGTATTAGTCACCTCCTCTATCTGGACATTATCCTTGTAACCAACAATCTTTACATACTGCTGACTGAATAGTATGCAGGGATTCAAAGTATTTTGCAAGGATCTGGCAGTTTTCCTTGTCAATATGGCCTAGTTTTCCTTTGGAATCTTTGAACTGTAACCTGTAACCTGTATCCTCGCATACACACTCCCCTTGTTCATTAATGATTCCTGGAATATCCTTCTTGGAACCTGTTTTTGCCTTAAAGTACCTATACATACTCTTCCATTTTTTTTCACTCAAATTTGTATGACTGCCAATTATGCTTGCTATCATGATATCCTTAGCTGACTTTTTTGCTAGATTCAATTTCCTAGTAAGTTCCTTCAATTTCTCCCTACTTCCACAGTCATTTCTATTTCTTTCTTTCTTTCCAACTTGGACCTCCTCCTTAGTCTCTTTACTACTCTGTTATAATATAGTGGGGCCATTCCTTTCCACCTTTAAAGGTACAAACCTATTTTCGCATTCCTCAACAATTGCTTTAAATCCTTCCCAGAGTCTGTTTACATTTTTATTTATGGTTTTCCACTGATCATAGTTGCTTATTAAAAACTCCCTCATGCCTCTTTTATCAGCCATATGGTACTGCCTAATAGTCGTAATTTTAATATCTCCTTTCTTTCACATTTATTTTTAACTACGACAAAAACAGCTTCGTGATCACTAATACCATCTATTACTTTGGTTTCTCTATAGAGCTCATCTGGTTTTATCAGCACCACATCCAGAATATTCTTCCCTCTAATTGGTTCCATCACTTTCTGAATCAGATGCCTTTCCCATATTAACTTATTTTCCATTTGGTGGTCATGCTTCCTGTTGTTCGCATTACCTTCCCAATTGACATAGGTAAATTGACATCACCCACTACAATCAAGTTCCTTTCCTTACCGTTTCCCACATAGCTGATTATCTTATCAAATAATTGCAGATTACATATTTAAATACTTTGAATGGTAGGATGCACCAATTAAACAGGTGCACCAAACAATGGATGATAAAATGGAAATAATGTCCTAGTACACAAGTCAAATATGTTCCAATAAATAGAGAGTCACTTATTCACGTTACATTCTCAATACCAGCAGCTTTTCTAACTTTCATCTTTTGTATCTTTTTATAAATGTCTTTATTATCATAAGTAAAGTTCAGTACTTTCCTAGTAAGTTCCTTCAATCTCTCCTTGCTTTCAAAACCATTTTTAACCTGCACCTCTTCTTTAATCTCGTTATTTCTTATTTTTCTTAGTTCATGAGAGGCAGTAATTTAAAAAATGGTTGATTAATTTTTTATTATTAAAGGTACAGTACCACCCTATTGGGACCATAAATAGCAACACTAGTTGAGCACTATGGAATCATGAATTTGCTGAAAGAGGTGCAACTGGACTCACAGCACTGTTTATTTAACCATTGCTGTTCTCCAGAAGTCGCTGTGTCATGATCCTTTACATCGTAATTTACATGGATATAGTAATGGGGTTTACACTATTGTTTGTTAATCTGAGTGAAATGAAGTGTACATCCGATGGGGATGATTTGGCAGACGGCGGATCTGGTGATGACTGTGTCCCTTTAGTGTCTGGACTGTCTGGTAGATATCATTTTTATGATATTTTTGTAATTTGAAACCCAAAATTTTATTCTTTGGTATTCTCTAAAATTTAGTGTAATGAAAATATATTAATGTGTAACAACAGTAATACTATCAGTAATGTTCAACAAATGTTCATGAAAGCAATTGGGTCTGGAGGATCATGAGAAATCACTACATATATAATCAAACATGTTTAAACAAGTGTTCCAAGAACAAAACATGTCGTTAGGTATAGACACACCCGTACTGGTCAAAACTGAATTTGGAATATAGCCTTAAATCTAATAAAACTAGTGTTGAGTGGTGACGATTGTATTAAGGGCTTGTAGTAAAGATGCAAAGGAGAGGGCATATGTCTCTGATAAGACTGTAGTTAGAGTATGGCTCCAGTGTATGGGATCCTCACCAGGACTACTTGATATGAGAATTGGAAAAAAATTCAAAGGAAAGCAGCACGATTTGTTATGAGTGATTTCCAACAAAGGAATAGTGTTACTAAAATGTTTCAAACTTTGGGCTGGGAAGACTTGGGAGTAAGGAAATGAGATGCTCAACTACGTGGTATGTTCAGAATATATAGAGATCTGAGGATTTCCACCCAATCAGTACAATAAATTTTGAATCACTCTTAGCAATTAATTATATTATAATGAAAGGATTACTTGAAAATGTGAATAAAAGGATGATGGAGAATAGTATAGCTGAGGTAAGAGCTTGTACTAGGAAGTATTTCAATGATGCTTTGGTTGATATAGTGTTTTTTGTATAGGTTATCAAGGAGAGCTTTCAGTGGTAGTTTGGTGTGGAATGACATAACTAGAAAAATGAGCTTGAGTGGAACTTTTAAAGGTAGGAAAGATCATAATATGAAGATTGGAATTCAAGTGGACAGATTGGGGCAAATATTCATTTATTATAGGATGAGAAGTAAGGGATTGTAATAAATTATCAAGGGAAATGTTCAATACATTTCCAAGTTCTTTGAAAATATTTGAGAGAAAGTTAGGTAAACAATTATAAATAAATGTAAATATGAGGTAAACAATTGATAGGGAATCTGCCACCTGGGTCACCGCTCTAAATGCAGACCGACCAACCGACCGAGAAAATCATCAATCACAAGTTCATGATTAGTGGTCACTCATACCTTCCAAACGATGCAGATTGGTATTATAGGGATTGCTAGCAAAAAAACGCCAATTTATTTTTTACGCCGCAAGACTAGACAGAAATTGTGCAACAATCTAAGAGCAAATCTCCTACGTTTGAAGTAATTGAGTGCTAAATAAATTACTTATTATCAGCTGAACCATTGGAACATGCTGTGATAAACAGAAAAGGAACTGTAAAAGGTGAACAGTTCAGCTGGCTGAATATTCGGTGGCTTCATTTTGTCTCACCGTAGCTCTAAATTTAGAATGTCATTTGATTCAGAAGAAGAATTCAGCACTGTTTCTTTGGAAAGGAAAGGTTGTGCTCACCCTTGCGCAACGTTATTCAACATTGAACTTCTGAATTAAAGTACAATGCAACTATTCTGGGCTTGCTGAGAGAGCAGTCAAGTTATTGGTGTCCTTTCTGACAACATACGAGAATTTATGTGAGTAAGGATTTTTACAACTTGTGTTCATCAAAGCCAAAGCATAACAGACTGTGTGTGGAGGCTGATCAAAGGCTAATACTGAGCACAAAATTCAGACTGATATAAATAAACTGGTTTGGTGATGCAACCTAAAGTTAGGGCTATATGTGTTACTAATTACCAGTACTTACGTTACCAGTTCCTTACGTTTAAGTACTTACCTAGTCATTACATCTCTTCAGATACAATTTTTTTTTTTTAGCTATTTGTTTTACGTCTCACCAACACAAAGAGGTTTTACAGTGATGATGGGATAGGAGACGAAAGGGCTAGACTTGGAAGGTGAACTAGGCCTTAATTAAGGGACAGCCCCAGAATTTGCCTGGTACGAAAATGGGAAACCATGAAAAAACATCTTCAGGGCTGCCGACAGAGCCCAAATGCAAGCTGACAGCTACATGGCCAAACCACACAACCAACTACTTGTAGGATTCAGTATTTAAAAATTTGTTTTCCTTTAATTTTCCTTAAAATTTAGGTATTGATGCTACTTAAAAATATTGGTACAAGAGAGGTGGTAAGCCTACTTCAGACAAAAGGGTTGGGAAACACTGTTTCACTAATTTTTTGTTACAATTTGCTTTATATTTCACCGACACAGATAAGTCTTATGGTGACAATGGGATAGGAAAGGGCTGGGAGTGGGGAGGATGTGACTGTGTCTTTAATTAAGCATTTTCCTGGTGTAAAAATGGGAAACCACAGAAAGCCATCTTCAGGGTTGCTGACAGTGTGGTTCGAACCCACTATCTCCCGAATACAAGTTGACATATATGTGACCCAAACCGTACAGCCACTCACAAGCTCATTATGTTCTCTGGCACGTTAAAGAACACCTCTTTCAGGACAAATTGTTGCCTTCTGGTGCCTGTTAAGACTGATAATAGTTGAAGGGAGTTAAACATATTTAAAAATAATGGAAAAATTGAATCATGTATCTCAGAGGCTAAAAGTTTCCTTAATAACAATAAAATTATGCTTATTCTATGCAAGATTGCCTCAAATCCGCAAACAGTGTATGGTATCATATTTTGACGAACGGAGTAATAGTAATGGACTGTGATGGAGTCTATTAGAGCCAAGTCCTGTACCTGGAAACTGGTGTTACTTGAGTCAGCAATTGAGTCCGTGAGTTGTGTGCCGCCATCTCTGAACCTTGCATGTAATAACATTTTTAACTCATACTACTATTTTAGTTATACGATGGTTTAATACGAATGTATCGGGATCCCGATGACAATTGATTTTGAGGCTGAGAGATAGGCTGACGGTGCCCACAACAAAGGTGAAACATATCCCACTTTAAGTGTAATGCTTAAGTTATAAACATTCTCACGAATGTATTGTACTGAATAGGTTGACCACTTCAATAAACTTAATTATTTCAAATTAATAATCTCTGAACCTTTCGTAGAATTATGTGTAACAACAGAAGATGAAGGAATGAAATTCCATTATTTCTTCTAGTATATTAATAACAAGCAAAGCATCTTCCATACCAGATGTTGTTATTATTAAGCTGTACAAGTTGTATACATTGTGTTTTCTCTTTATCCTCATTTAGTTTCCTCAGGGGTTGATGAGATGAAGCAGCGATGTGGAAGAGTTTTATGATCACTTTCTGTATACTTGTTATACAGGTCACTGTTTATAGTCGAATGCCCTTCTTTATCCCATTCTCATTAGAGGGATCAATGAAAATGAAGTGGATGAGATCAATGATTTTTGAGATAGGTACAAGAGGAAGGTGACCTTAGAAAAGTACTTGCCATCCTGGCATTTGCCTAGAGGTGAAATGCAATCACCATGTAAAATCATTTTGAAGATCGCCGGTGATACTATTCAGACCAAAGTATCTGTCAAATCAGTGATAGCTTGGATTTGCCTGGCTGAGGATCTCGGATTGTTAAGGCACTGACTTTCTGAGCCCAAGTTGGTAGGTTCGATCCTGACTCAGCCTGGTGGTATTTCAAGGTGTTCAAATGTATCAGCCCCAGGTCAGTAGATATACCAGCACATAAAATAACTCCTGTGGGACAAAATTCTGGCACTTTGGCATCTTCAAAAACCAAAGTAGTTAGTGCAACATAAAACCAATATTATTACTATTATAACTTGGATTCATACCTATTGTGTCCTAATACACTGTTCTAACCCAGTTGGAAATCAGTGTACTATGTATTATTATTATTATTATTATTATTATTATTATTATTATTATTATTATTATTATTATTATTATTATTATTATTATTATTATTATTATTATTATTATTCTGCGTGGTTACTACCAGAAGAACAACTTGCTTCAGGTCATGAGTATGATTGGAAAATCTGGAAAACCCTAAACAGACTTCAAAGAGGAGTGGGAAGATGCAGAAGAAATTTGCAGAAATGGGGATATCTGTGTGATAACAATACCGCACAAGGTACATGTAGTGAGACCAATACCATGAGCCATCTTATTCAGTGCTCTTAGGCTCCTCTAACCTGCACCCAGTAAGATGGTACAGATGTGGTTCTACAAGTATCAGATATGGCTCTGGGCTGATGTAGTTCAGAGTTTTACTAATAGATGTATATTATACTTCATATTGTTTACTGTTGTATAGATTATGCTTTGTTTTTTGCTTCCATGTTATTACTGAGCAGACTGGTCACACGTGTTAACATGCTACGTCTTTAGAGCCAAGCTTTGGATTTGGGAGATGTGTGGGTATGAACCCCACTGGTGGTTCCTGAGAACAGTTTCCTGTGTTGATGTTGATGCTTTCATGGCCCATACTTGTAGACATGATATAGACTTTTGGGCTTTTGTCAAGAAAACAAGGTGAAATTCTTCACATTTCACAGAGGACTTTGTTACATGTCTTCAGAAGAAACTCTCCGATTGTTCACGAGGAAGACATCTTCTTCACCTTGTTTTCTTGACAGGCATAAGCCCAAAAGCCAATATCATATCTACTGGTTTTCTGTGGTTTCCAATTTTCACTTCCAGGCAAATGCCAGGACAGTTCCAATTCCTAGGTCACAGGTGATTCCTTCCACTTCCACTGTGAGGTTCTTCATTCTAACATAAATTCATAAAAAACATAAAAAAGAAACAATTTATTAATACAGTAAATAATGCCTGAAAAAGATGTCATCAATTAAAACCAGAATGACATATTTTGTTCTGAAAGAACATCATCAGGTTCTCTATCAAAGGGTAGGGAAAGGTCCACCTATTCAAACAGGAGTGGGAAGATATAGAAGAAATTTGCAGAAGTGGGGATATCTGTGTGATAACAATACTGCACAAGGTGCATGTAGTGAGACCAATACTGTGAGCCATCTTATTCAGTGCTCTTTGGCTCCTCTAATCTGCACCCAGGAAGATGGTACAGATGTGACTCTGCAAGTAGCGCAGTACTGGGCCGATGTACTTAAGAGTTTTACTGTTAGATTTATTGGTATTGAATAGGTGGACCTTTCTCTACCCTATGTTAGTGATCAATTGTCAATACGGACAATAATGAACTTAATAACTTATGAGATCATCAGGTTCTATCAAATCATACTTATCATTTTTAAATTTATTTTTATATTGTCGCCCTTGGATCTAGGACTAGCAAGCCTGTCTCTTAGAGGCCCCGTGTTCATTTTCCAGCCACATCAGGGATTTTCACCTGGACCTGATGGCTGGTTCAAGGTCCACTCGGCCTACGTGAGAACAGTTGAGGATCTCTGAGGTGTAGTGGATCTGGTCTTGAACGTCAAGAATAATGGCCAAGAGGATTCATCAAGCTGACCACGCATCACATCATAATCTGTTGGCCTTTGGGCTAAGCAATGGTCGTTTGGTAGACCAAGGCCCATCTGGGCTGCAATACCATTTTTATTTTTATTGTACGGCTTTTAGTCCCAGGAGTGTCCAAGGACATGTTTGGCTCACCTTTGTATTTTGGCAACCTGTGCATCTGGATATGGGAAAGAGAGGGTGAAACCCGGTGCTGGCACGAAGCCTACTCCTGTCGAATAACACCAAAGGGTCTGCTTAAAGCTTTGCGCCCCCATCCGATGGACAAATCACCATCAACAGTGTCATATGCCCTCGCTCCATATGAATATTGCGGAAAGGTTTAGAAGAATAGAACTCAGGCTTATGGCGTCCGGCTCCATGGCTAAATGGTTAGCATGCTGGCCTTTGGTCACAGGGGTCCCGGGTTTGATTCCCGGCAGGGTCGAGAATTTTAACCATCATTGGTTAATTTCGCTGGCACGGGGGTGTGGGTGTATGTGTTGTCTTCATCATCATTTCACCCTCATCGCGACGCACAGGTCGCCTACGGGAGTCAAATCGAAAGACCTGCACCTGGCGAGCTGAACATGTCCTCGGACACTCCCGGCACTAAAAGCCATACGTCATTTCATTTTTCAGGCTTTTGGCATACAATCTAATAATCAGAAATTATATACCACCACCTCTCCTATCTAGCTGACCAATGTTCTGACGGTGACAAATTTTTGACCAACGGAACTTGAACTGGCTAACCAGTGTCAGACTATATAGACTTGACGCCTTAACGATCTTAGCCACCAAGCAGACTTTATAGTACCATGACGTTTGGATATTATTATATCGTTATTTGGTATTAGTCATTTTTCTTCATGAAATTAAGTTTTGAAGGACTGAATGGCAGTAATTTCTCTGCACCTGCTAGTAATCAAGGAAACATCATTGAATGATGTGGTTGGAATTCATGAGAGACTTCTGCAACTCCTCTTACAGGTCTTCCTTAACACATTTCAGCTTATTTGAAAATCTGACTGGAATGATTCCGGTGACAGGCACTACTTTCTTGGTGGTAATTGTTGTTTTAAGAGGAAGTAGAACTGGTCAACCATCCCCTATTAACACTAATCAGAGGGGAATAAAATGGAAGGGATCTGATGCTTTGAAATATGAAGGTATCCTGCAAAGAAAGACAAGGACCATGAAGGGCATGAAAATAAAAGACTCCCTAGAATTTGGGGTTGGAAAAGAACAAGAGTTGACTAATAGAGATCGGATACGCTAGATGAAAGTGAAGAGCCTGGCACAACTAAGTGGAAGCAATGCAAGAACTCAACTAAGGGTCCCATGGTCGCCAACCCACGCTCCCAAGTTGAGAGCCCTTTGGGCACATTTTTGGCTTCTTACGACAGGCAGCTAACACTCCTAAATACCATCGTTAAAGTGTGTAGCTGCCGACGTTTATCACGCTTCAGCCATGAGACAGCCTGACATTATGGGATGATATGAACATCCTCTGCGAACCATGTGACCTTGCCGCGGTGGGGAGGCTTGCGTGTCCCAATGATGCAAGTAGCCGAGCCGCAGGTGCAACCATATTGGACGGGTATGTGTTGAGAGACCAGACTAACGAATGGTTCAACGAAAGGGGGGTAGCAGTCTTTCGGTAGTTGCAAGGGCGGCAGTCTAGATGAGTGACTGATACGGCCTTGTAATAATACTCAACATAGCTTAGCTGTGTTGATACCGCTACACAGCTGAAAGCAACGGGAAACTACAGCCGTAACTAACTCCCGAGGACATGCAGCTCTCTCTGTATGAATGATATACTGATGATGGCTTCCTCCCGGGTAAAATATTCCGGAGGTAAACTAGTCCCCCATTCGGATCTCCGGGTGGGGACTACACGAGAGGGGGCGATCATCAGGAAGATGGATACTGACATTCTGCGAGTTGGAGTGTGGAATGTTAGAAGTTTGAATCGTTGTAGTAGGTTAGAGAATCTGAAAAGGGAGATGGATAGGCTAAAGTTAGATGTAGTTGGTATAAGTGAAATACGTTGGCAGGAAGAACAAGATTTTTGGTCAGGCGACTACCGAATTATCAACACAAAATCAAACAGGGGAAATGCAGAAGTTGGTTTAATAATGAATAAGAAAATAGGGGAGCGGGTAAGCTACTACGACCAGCATAGTGAAAGAATTATTGTCGTCAAGATAGACACCAAACCAATGCCCACCACAATAGTGCAGGTCTATATGCCTACTGGTTCAGTGGATGATGAAGAAATCGAAAGAATATATGAGGAGATAGAAGATTTAATACAATATGTAATAGGTGACGAGAATCTAATTGTGATGGGAGACTGGAATGCAGTGGTAAGCCAAGGAAGAGAAGGTAGTACAGTAGGAGAATTAGGATTGGGACAAAGGAACGAAAGAGGAAGTCGGCTGGTTGAATTCTGCACTGATCATAATTTAGTCCTTGCCAATACTTGGTTCAAACACCACAAATGACGGCTGTATATGTGGACGAGACCTGGAGACACTGGAAGGTATCAAATAGACTTCATTATGATTAGGCAGAGATTCAGAAACCAGGTGTTGGATTGCAAAACTTTCCCAGGAGCAGACATGGACTCTGACCACAACTTGTTGGTCATGAAATGCCATCTGAAGTTGAAGAAATTGAAGAAAGGAAAGAATGCAAAAAGATGGGATCTAGACAAGTTGAAAGAAAAGAGCGTGAGGGATTGTATCAAGGAACATGTTGCACAAGGACTAAATATAAAGGCTGAAGGAAACACTATAGAGGAAGAGTGGAGAGTCATGAAAAATGAAGTCAGTAGGGCTGCTGAAGAAATGTTAGGAAGGAAGAAAAGATCAACTAAGAATCAGTGGATAACTCAGGAGATACTAGACCTGATTGATGACAACGCAAATACAAGAATGCTAGAAATGAAGAGGGCAGAAAAGAATACAGGTGATTAAAGAATCAAGTGGATAGAAAGTGCAAGGTAGCTAAGGAAGAATGGCTGAAGGAGAAGTGCAAGGATTTCGAAGGTTGTATGATCCCAGGAAAGGTAGATGCTGCATACAGGAAAATCAACGAAATCTTTGGAGAAAGGAAATCTAGGTGCATGAATATTAAGAGCTCAGATGGAAAGCCACTTCTTGGGAAAGAAGACAAAGCAGAAAGATGGCAGGAGCATATCCAACAGTTGTATCAAGGTAAAGATGTAGATAATTTGGTTCTGGAACATGAAGAGGCTGTTGATGCTGATGAAATGGGAGACCCAATTTTGAGGTCAGAGTTTGACAGAGCTGTGAGTGACCTACCTGTAAATAGGAACAAGGCACCTGGAATTGATTACATTCCCTCTGAATTACTGACTGCCTTAGGAGAAACCAGCATGGCAAGGTTATTTCATTTAGTGTGCATGATATATGAGACAGGAGAAGGCCCATCGGATTTTCGGAAGAATGTTGTTATACCTATTCCCAAGAAAGCCGGTGCTGACAGGTGTGAAAACTACCACACCATTAGTTTAGTATCTCATGCCTGCAAAATTTTAACACATATTATTTACAGAAGAATGGAAAAAGAAGTTGAAGCTGAGTTGGGAGAAGATCAATTTGGCTTCAGAAGAAATGTAGGAACACGTAAAGCAATCCTGACTTTACGTCTGATCTTAGAGGATCGAATCAAGAAGGACAAGCCCACGTACATGGCATTCGTAGATCTAGAAAAGGCATTCGATAATGTTGATTGGACCAAGCTATTTATGATTCTGAAGATGATAGGGATCAGATACCGAGAACAAAGAATTATCTACAATCTGTATAAAAATCAGTCTGCAGTTATAAGAATCGAGGGCTTCGAAAAAATAGCAGCAATCCAGAAAGGAGTGAGGCAAGGCTGCAGTTTGTCCCCTCTCCTTTTCAGTGTTTACATAGAACAGGCAGTAAAGGAAATCAAAGAGAAATTTGGAAAGGGAATCACAGTCCAAGGAGAGGAAATCAAAACCTTGAGATTTGCCGATGATATTGTTATTTTATCTGAGACTGCAGAAGATCTCGAGAAGTTGCTGAATGGTATGGATGAAGTCTTGGGTAAGGAGTACAAGATGAAAATAAATAAGTCCAAAACAAAAGTAATGGAGTGCAGTCGAACGAAGGCAGGTGATGTAGGAAATATTAGATTAGGAAATGAAGTCTTAAAGGAAGTAGATGAACATTGTAGTAAAATAACTAACGATGGCAGAAGTAAGGAGGACATAAAATGCAGACTAGCACAAGCAAGGAAGAGCTTTCTTAAGAAAAGAAATTTGCTCACTTCAAACATTGATATCGGAATTAGAAAGATGTTTTTGAAGACTTTCGTGTGGAGCGTGGCATTGTATGGAAGTGAAACATGGACGATAACTAGCACAGAAAGAAAGAGAATAGAAGCTTTTGAAATGTGGTGTTACAGAAGAATGCTGAAGGTGAGGTGGATAGATTGAGTCACGAATGAAGAGATACCGAGTCGAATTGGTGAGAGGAGATCGATTTGGCTAAATTTGACGAGAAGAAGAGATAGAATGATAGGACACGTATTAAGACACCCAGGACTTGTTCAGTTGGTTTTTGAAGGAAGTGTAGGTGGTAAGAACGGTAGGGGTAGACCAAGGTGTGAATATGACGAGCAGATTAGAGCAGATGTAGGATGCAATAGTTACGTAGAAATGAAAAGGTTAGCACAGGATAGGGTGACATGGAAGGCTGCATCAAACCAGTCTATGGACTGATGACTCAAACAATAACATGAACATCGTACTCGATATCTATATATAAAATAAGAGTTTTGTCTGTACAAAAAAAAGCAAAAGCAAAGTCACCTCCGTACAGGCCATGAAGGCCCTTGGAGGAGTGGAAGGTAAAGGCTTCCACCATTGTTAACCTCGGCACGTGATGGGTAGAGTGGTTAGCTCTATGCCCGGTCGCTTTTGCCCCCAAGAATTAACCTGGTACTCATTTCTGGTGTAGGCTGAGTGAACCTCAGGGCCATATGCACCTCCGGAAGTGGAAATCTCGTTTCTCGTTTCTTAAATTGTGTTTTGTCTGTACATTGCTCAGAATGAAAAGAGTGGTATTTCTGTATCGGTCATGTCCATAGTAACAAGAAAATGTACTTTTTACTTTTCCGTAATTTCTGTCTGTCTGTATGTATGTATGTATGTATGTATGTGTGTGTGTGTGTGTGTGTGTGTGTGTGTGTGTGTGTGTGTGTGTGTGTGTGTGTGTGTGTGTGTGTGTGTGTGTGTGTGTGTGTGTGTTCAGTATGTAAAGTCGGAGGATGAGTCGCTACAATCTAGGCCATAAATTATTTTATTCACGCTGAGTGAAATGGTAGTTTAGGGGAAGGCCTTAAATTTAATTATCGAATATTTATATTATTAGTGGTCGTGTCGATAAATACTATATAACTAAAGTTATATAGAATTAAATTTCCAATCAATTATGTCTTATACATTTTTACTATACCGGCTCTGATAACACAGATATTAATGAATTTGTATTTCTGTTGTTAAGTCCATATCAGCGCCAAGCCACGAGAAAGTGGGTTAACAGAATTTAATGAAAACCGCTATATAGAGTCGGAGAATAAGAAACATCAGTCTAGGCTGTAAATAATTTTATTCGACCGAGATAAAATGGTAGTTTAGGGGAAGGCGCCTAAAATTTACTTTTTAAATACCGGTACCTATATTATTGGTGCTATCGAAAAGTGCTACAGAACAAAGGTTATAGACAATACCGGTACCATTTATGTTTCATTCAGTTTTACTGTACCGACTATGATAAGAGTGGTATTTCAGAAGGCATACAATATCGAAAGCGCATAACACTGATCAACAATAACTTTACATTGACCATTGTTTGTTACTGACAACGAGCTAGAAAGAGGACTATAGAGTGGCTAACATGGCTGCTACAGCGCTCTGGGTGGTGCCAAGACGAAATAGCGACTCCATAGTTTAAGCGCCTTTCTTCCGCTTACGATGCGTTACTTTTAATAGATTAGACCGAATAAATTATGCTCTCTACGTGTGTGGCAAGCTAATGCATAAATTGTAGGAAAAACACGACGAATGTAATCATATGTCAAATAAGATTTTTTTAACTAAAGTACACAGTTATGGGCGATTAGCAGAATTACGTTGCCTGTGTAGCACAATCCAGCACGTGTAGGGTAGGCCTACTTTTATTTTCGTGTAGGAACTGATCAGACAGCCAGACATGATAAACTGTATCCTGCCTGGCTGAGTGACTCAGACGGTAGAGCGCTGGATTTTTGAGCTAAGTTGGCATATTTGGTATTTGAAGGTGCTCAGATACGTCACCCTTCTATCAGTAGATTTACTAGCACGTAAGAGAACTCCGGCGGGACATATGTCCGTCACTTCAACGTCTCCGAAAACCGTACTAAGTAGTTGGTAGGACGAAAAACTAATAACACTATTTATTATTACATTGTATCCTACAGAGCACCAGTGGCGGCGCGTGGCTTTCGTCACTGGGGGTTCAAGAGAAGGAAGAATTCTTGTGTCGCCGCGCCCTCTCCCCCTCCCCCTTCGCCACCACATACTACCACTCCGACTTTGGTCCAAGACCCTTCGCTTTCAACACTCACAAAAAATAAACAGGGAAAACAAAACATCCTGTTGGTAATTTCGCACCCACACATCCACTCGATTCTTTTGCATAGGGCCTATATCCATTCTGAATTTACGCACGATTTCTTTACTTTTAATCTGCATCGTTATATCAAGATCAGGCAGTGGGCGGCCGGCATTCTTAATCTCAAGTTTGCGCTCAAGAGAGAGAGAAGAAAATTTTGTCTTTCTAGGTATTTGGACACTGTTCATACTCATTTTGTAGCTCCTTACCTTTCCCGAGCACAAAGATTGTGGACGCAACCACAATGCACATAAACACACACACGGACATAAGATTGCAAGTTCTTTATGTTCTAAAAAATAAGTTTCAGTACGACGCAATAGTACACTGACACGCTTGCACAGCGTACAATAATAATATAACCAATTATGATAAATACTGCAAAGTTTTATAAACAGTAGTATCACATTTGAAAAACAGAAGGAAACTTTAGGGATGTGTATTCACACTGTTGACAACGTTGGTAACTTAATTTTACGAACTCGTGTGGGCTAGGCAGTTAGCATTTTCATTGGTATTATTTTCCCGTTATTTTTCGCCTCAATGATTTTTAAGTTAAGTTTCTCTCCAAGAAGTAATTACTCTAAAGAAGGCAAATGAATAGATGTTCAGTAAGTATTAGTAATATATTTGGGAGAAAATATCAATCGGAATTTGGCAGTTTAATGTGACTTTTGGTAGTAATGATGCTTTCCAACACTAGTGTAACTATATGTATTATTCTTTGCTGCCGTAGTTAAATTCCTGTAAGGGCAACAGATGGCAGGCATGTACTAGTTTTCTAACCCCAACAACACGACTTGCAATTACGGAGACGGGTTCGAAAGAGTGTCATATTGCGCATGCGTAAATCACGGATATTCGTTTCTGCGATATCCGGGTCTTGTCTACGTGTTGGTCGGCATCTCCCCGCACCTCGCCACACCCTTCGCCCAGGTACGGACGGAGATGTGGCCTTGCATGGGGCGTGCATTCCAGACTAGTATCCAGCCAGGACTTCGCGCGGCTCGCTTGAATTGAAAGTCAGTACGAGTATATTACGGATAGATGAGTTTAGCAAAGGCTTCGAGATTGACAAGGCAGTTGTGAAAATTAAGTAGTTAAGTACAATGTGATGTAAACTGGAGGTTCATTGCTCCATTGCGCTATGTCAGAAACCGCCACTGCAGAGCACATTTCCCCAGCATTTTGAAAAGAAGTAATGTGAACAAATACTTATTTTTCGTAAATTATTATTAGTTTTACGTCCTACTAACTACTTTTTCTGATAAGTCGAGTTGCCTGAATGTAGTCCCGCAGGAGTTCTTTTGCGTGCCAGTAAATCTACTGACACGAGGCTGAGGGATTTGAGCACCGTCAGATACCATCGTATTGAGCTAGGCTCGAACCTGCCAAGTTGCTTTGTGTCCGGCTCCTTGGCTGAATGATCAGCGTGCTGGCCTTTGGTTCAGAGGGTCCCGGATTCGACCGAGTTGAGGATTTTTACCGGGTAGTTGACAGTTAATTTCTCTGGATCGGCGACTGGAAAACCTTCTTCATCTACACACAACAGAACATACTACAAACCACCACAGAAACACGTAATAGTAAATACATCACTCCACCTAGGGTTGGCGTCGTCGTCCGGAAGAGTATCCGGTCGTAGAATTAGGCTAAATCCATACAAATGCCAAATCCAGGTAACTGGCAAAAAACCAGGATTTATTATTATTATTATTATTATTATTATTATTATTATTATTATTAAAGTTATAGCAACCTCCGTGGCTCAGACGGCAGCGCGTCGGCCTCTCACCGCTGGATACCGCGGTTCAAATCCCGGTCACACCATGTGAGATTTGTGCTGGACAAAACGGAGGCGGGACAGGTTTTTCTCCGGGTACTCCGGTTTTCCCTGTCATCTTTCATTCCAGCAACACTCTTCATTCTCATTTCATAGCATCCATCAGTCATTAGTAAATCACTTTGGGAGTGGCGACCCCATCGCACTAACAGCCTACATCTGGTTCATTCATTACATTCCTGACCCGGTCAATGACTGGAAAACAGGTTGTAGGTTTTCATATTCATTAAAGTTATATGAATTATTTCTCGATGTTGTTATATTACTTTGTTCAAGGTTTTCTGTTCTATATTTTCATTCCCTGTATGTAGGTCTAAATTTGTTTAATGGCAATGTACTATTGTGATATGTTTTGTAATTAGGGCTACCGTACTGGAAATACACTAATTTTCTTTCTTTATACAATATGTAAGACGGAGCTCGATAGCTGCAGTCGCTTAAGTGCGGCCAGTATCCAGTATTCGGGTGATAGTGGGTTAGAACTCCACTATCGGCAGCCCTGAAGATGGTTTCCTGTGGTTTCCCATTTTCACACCAGGCAAATGCTGCGGCTGTACCTTAATTACGGCCACGGCCGATTCCTTCCTATTCGTAGCCCTTTCCTGCCCCATCGTCGCCATAAGACTTATCTGTGTCGATGCGTCGTAAAGCCAATAGCAAAAAAAAAAAAAATAAAATAAAATGTAAGTATGTAGTCTGTACCTTGTATTTTTAATGTCCCTTTAAACAGGCATTATGCATCTTTGAGTGCTTCTCTAATAAAGAAAACTGTGAAACTGTATTTATTCCCGCAGCTTCTGTACTTGCTTCATCACACGCCCACTCGATTTGATCGCTTACAATATGGTGGACGTGGCTTTCAAGTAGATTCAAATATGGCGGTCCAATAGCCACTCTATAGGCCTCTTTCTAGCTCGTTGGTTACTGATCAACAATAACTTTACATTGACCATTGTTTGTTACTGATCAACAATAACTTTACATTGACCATTGTTTATTGTGATATTCTTCGTTTCTTATGGTGCCGCTGAACTCCGATAGATGGGATGGGATTACTACAGCGTACAGAGGATAACAGCCCGACTGAACATTGGCGGGTAATAGCTGGGGAGTTATAAAACTTTCTTCTTTAGCATGCCATTCCTCTGGTTCATACATTTTCTGATACTGCATGTACGTATTACACTGGTTCATCATAGTATTCCAGCTATTCGATCCCTACTCTGACGCGCTTTGAATAAGCTGTATGCACACGTACGGCAGAGGCTCACTTAGTAGTAGTAGTAGTAGTAGTAGTAGTAGTAGTAGTACCTGGTCTAGAATTACAATTTAAGCCTATTTCAAATTATAGCAACACAATTCACTAAATAACTAAAATGTCAACACTGAAAAGAGCCGTTTCTTAAGAAAAGCTTCTTCCTCTTCACGTTTATTAAATTCTACATTCATTTAATTCCAAATTAGCAGTGAAGGGGGTGGGGGGGAGGGGATCTCCTCTGGCTTGGAGGAAAAAATTGCCTCCAAGTCAGATAGATTTTTCCGTTGCCATTGTAGTGAATTGAGATTTTCCGACTCATCGGGTACTCCTAGGAAACAGATTAGTAAAAGGGCATAGTTTTTGTCCTGGGACTCTCCACTATTCGCCTCCCCTTCCCCCCCCCCCCCCACACCGCCCCGAAATGGACGAAGAGTGTTCACAGATCAGAGCTGTCTGCGGCTTGGTCATTCCAGCTCTGGAATTCCAGCATAGTGCTGTTGGTTAAAAGTGAGAGACTGTGTGGTCTTTCATTTGATGGAGTATTTCATATGAAAGCATTGCTTTTAATCGCGCCATTCCTACTGACGTCATTGCAATGACCCATGTTCATTTCAGTTGGGAAAACCATTAAGACAGTCTTTCTGAGGATGTAAAATGACTGGTGGCGAGTGTCTGCCATTACAATGAAAACTCCCCAACCTGGTGGTGACTGATGGTAGGCAAGCGGGCCTATCATTACAATGAAAATTCCCCAACACAGTCTTCATATGAGAAAAGACGTTTGGTGACTTCCCCGTCGCGTTTCTAGGGTAACGTTAAGAACTATGCAATTTAATACAATCTTGCTCACAACGTGTACACTACCAATAGCCTAGAATTCTGTATACAATGTAGAATTCCGTAGCGAAGCACGGGTACATCAGATAGTTATAAATAAATCGCAGGCATGAATTCAGTGCTCGTTGAAGTTTAAGTGTTTCTTCTCTCGTCATTTTAACTAAAAGAACGTCACATTAATCAAGAACAGGGAGAATGAGTATAAGAGAAATGCGTTGTGCATATATACTGAGTCATCGGAGGTCTTGTCTTGCAGTGTCGATATGTTTGAAGATTTTCAGCATAGAGGTGGTGTGTGTTATTTTCTGTCACAGATGGTAAGATAATTCCGGTAGAGTTGCCGTACTTTTTAGATTTTTAGTTATATATCCGTAGATTTATTTTAAAAATTGTTGCTAAGCAAGGCAAGGTAAGGCAAGGGTATATTTTGCCCGAAGGCAGGTCCGAACCTCCGCAGAGGTGTGCCTGAGCCGGAGTTTACGTACGGTAGGGTGGCCAGTACCTTTCCGCTCCTCCATTCTCTTACCCCCACCAACAGCGCGTGGAACCCATCCAAATCTTGACCACGCCCAATATTGCTTAAGTTCGGAGATCTCACGGGATCCGGTGTTTCAACACGGCTACGGCCGTTGGCGTTGCAAAGTGAAAGAGCATAGTTTGAATATTTACATTAGACTAGAGATGAACAAAACATTGGTAGTTGAAAATAAATGAGAGAAAGGAAAAAACAAAACTGTTGTTGCATCAGCGGCGTCTTTACCTGGAACCTTGTATAGATGCCGACTTTGCTTGAGAGAGATGCCGCAAGTAAAATAATAAAGAGCAAAATCAAATTTCAGCTAATTTCTTCAACTATAATATAACTGTACATTAGAACACCCTTACAAATCAAAACATGAAGCATAAATTGGCCCGAAGCATTACAACAAGCCAGAACAGTTACATTTTCGCCTTCCTCTCCTGACTTTAGTACAGGAACAAATTTGGTACCTATTTTCGTTATCACGGAACCAGTTTGGCTGTTAGCCTGCACTCCAAACTCATCCATGTTAAAAACACTCTTTGGTTTATCAGATACATTTTTATTTCTGAAAATAATGTAATTGTATATAATAACAACAATGTTAGCAATGAAAGCAATAAAAATAAATGATCTATTTAAGAATCGTGAGGCAATAATATATTCGAATAAAATACTGGTACCCTCTGAACAGTATTGAATGTTTCCAGATCGCTTTTAGAATCTGTTAGCAATGAGGCATCTCTACCGGATTGTTGTGCACCAACTCTCCCAACTATCAGGTAGAGATGCCGCTCCCTCCTGTTGTCGTATCTCAAGACCAACATGGCCGAAAATAAGATTTTTATCAATTAGAGTAATGCTGCTGTAAAAAAAAAAAAAAAAAAAAAAAAAAAGAGAGAGAGGCTGATTTAAGCATTTCAAATCAATTTAATATTCAATAAATGAACACAAGGAAAAACTTTGTCAGGAGGAAACATGTACTCTCCATATGATATTCGCTATAATTGGCGTAATATACTAGCAAATTTCATCACACCCGCAGACAGTAGTTCTTCCTTAGAAACTGAAAAACCATACACAGTGCCATATAGCTCTTACGATGGAAACCTGTGCCTACCGTGTATGCGACATCTGCACCGGAGCGGCATCTGTACCGGATTAACCTAATGTCATTGATATACATACAGAAAAGTAAGGGCCCTAAATTACTGTTCTGTGGGGCACCACTAAGTTTCATTTTCCATTTAGAGGCCTTGTCGTTTACTGTTACCCACTATTGATGGTTACTCAAATAAGAACTAAAAAAGTTAAGCGCAGCCAGGTCGAAATTTAGCCGTTCCATTTTCTTTATCATAGTCGGAATTTCTATAGTGTCAAAGGAGCTACTGAAGTCAAGAAGGATAAGTATAGTGAGCAGTCGTTTGTCTATAGCGTTTCTAATGTCTTCAGTAACCTTCAAAAGTGCTGTCGCGGTACTATGACCCTTCTTAAATCCAGTTGCAAAGGATCAAAAAGAGTATTTTTATTTAGGTATTCGTATACTAAACGTTCAAAGGCTTTAGAAAGCGCAGGGAGTATGGACACAGGACGAATGTCAGAGAGTGGTTGTGAGTCTAAACTCTTAGGTACCAGTATAATTATTCAATATTGGCTGTTTTCCAGACATTAGGGAAAGTTCCGTTTAGTAAACAGTAGTTCAGTATGTGCGTCATATAGGCAGGACAGCACCCATTATGCTATGTATAAAAGTAATAGGAATATCATCTACACGTGTAGCCTTTGATTTAATCGAGTACAAAGCCTTTTTAACCTGATTTTCTGTGACACTGTGAGAAATGTGAATGGTGGATTGGCTGGAGAGGAGGGCGGTGAGTAGGTGTAGTTAATTGGGGTAGGTTGAATATTTATTCTACTAGATTAATCGTTCAGTTCTTCAAATAGAATGTCAGGAGTAGTCTGCCTCTGTTGATGTTTTCCAATTCCCGGAGCTCTAAACTGGTCCCATGCGCGATTGGAATTTGTTAGCTAAATTCCGGAAATATGTATATTTTTTAGCTACTTTGTGCGATTTCTTAAGATATGGTAAGATTCGAAGTCTGTGTCATCTGGGGTTTGATTATAATGACGAAATAACGAGTCATGGCGGGCCATCATTCTCTTGGTTTCATCATCTAGCCATGGAGAAGAATGGCGAGAAACCTTTATTCGACGTATATGTGTGTGTTTCTTTGCCGCATTATTTGTATAAAATGCCACTTCTTTATAGCTTATCACATTACCATTATTATAATAAAATTACGGTATTTATTCTAAACCAGAATATTTCATCTTTACTCAAACTGTTTATTCTTGCATTAATTACACTTGTACTCGGAATATATGAAATGCTGCAGTTATGGAATGGGAGTAGCAGAGGTTGGCGGGGAGGGGGTGTCGTCCAAGGAGTCCAGACACCCCAGGAGTTTAAACGAATGTACTTTTATTAAGAATTTTATATATTATGTTTTATGTATATTACTACAGTATTAGCTTCCTGAGTCTGACTCATTGGCTAATTATCAGTGTTGAGGCCTTCGGTTCAGAGGGTCCCGGGTTCGATTTCCGGCCGAGTCGGGGATTTTAATCGCGTCTGATTAATTATTCTGGTTCGGGGACTGGGTGTTTGTCCCAACACTTTCCTCTTTATATTCAGACAACATACTGCACTACCAACCAACAAAGAAACACACAACAGTGATTACATTCCTCGATATAGGGTTGGCGTCGGGAAGGGCATCCGACCGTAAAACAGGGCAAATTTCACATGTGCGACACAGTTCACACCCGCGACCCCACAGATATGGGAAAAACGGAAGAAGAAGAAGAAGAAGAAGAAGAAGAAGAAGAAGAAGATTACTATTAGCTTCCGGAATCCGCACGAATCCACCACTCTTACTTGGACCCAAGGACACTCATTTGCTTTTTTAGGTATTCTATACCACCTAAACTCTGAAAGTTTGGACACCTATCAAAATGAAATTATGGATGAAGAAGTACCTTAATGCCCCCCCCCCCGCCAAACTGAAATCCTGGCTACGCTACTGGCCACACTATTTTGTACACATAACCTTACATTTACAAACTTTTCAAATTCACCAACGTGAATATTTTGAAGATCGAAATCGAACAAGTACTTTCCGGAAAAAAGAAAAAAAAAGTGTTCAAACATGCCTTATTTGCCAGCTGAGGACTAATCTGTTCGATTGGCGCTACGTATGAAATATGAGGAGCTAGTTATTGACATACAGAGTTGCTAGACAGGTTCTACTCTGCTCATAAATAGGCCTACAGTATCATAAAATGTATGATTTAACACCTTTAATATCGCCGTAGGTAACTGGTAAATGAAAAACGGATATAGACCTTGAGCTACAGCAGATGACATAGCCCTGTGAACTGATCCAACCTAAACGATATTTGTCATAGATACTTCCGTGACAGCGTATCTGATATATCGGTGACAAAGTAGCAGGCTGTGATTTATCGACCATCGCTACCAAAGAGCCAAGAATTGTAGAACAAGCGTAAAACTGCTGTAACTACCTTGCCAAAGGCCGGTCTCCACTGATTTAACATTTAACAACATGTTAAATGCAGTGGTGGCGCGTGACTTTCGTCACTGGGAGTTCAACAGAAGGAAAAATCCCCCCCTCAATATCTCCCCTCCCCCCTGTCACCTGTGCCAGGACTAAGTTCAGAGAATGGGCATAACGGTGCACATAATGTGCATGCCAAAAATCTTCCCTGATGAAAACTTGCACCCTGAATGGTGACCACTCATTACATTTGCTCCATCGTAACCTCGTGAAATCAACTTATCTCTATTATCCACTACTTCGCTCAAAGAAAATTTTAAACACTCTGCTACTGTCTTAGCATCATGACTAGAAGGTAGAGGAAACCCCAGAATCTTTCAACTGGCTTACCGTTGGGAAGAATGATAACAAATTGTGCTGTAGTTAATATATCGGTGGCCTCATCTGCGATTACCGAAATGAAGTGCGCTGTGGTGATTCCTTTTTCTTCTTTTCTCACGACAGATATCATACATGCACGAAAGCAAACCATTCTGAATGTCTTTCGAGGTGTCTTTGAAAACAGTAGCTTTGGACAGATGGTCTCTTAATGCACCGTCAATTTCAGAACTAAAATTGACGAGGCCTCGAAATATGCCAGGATTCGATTATTCACTTGTTCCGTCATGCCCACGCAATGCCATCTCAAACGCGCCACAGAACTTTACACAGCACATAACGAATTTTCCGTACTTGGTCGTTGTCTCTTTCTCAGACTGCCTGTAAGCGCAGTCAAATTACTGACGGTTATCGTGTCTTCCCAGGAGATCGAATTGTAACTGGGCAAGCATATGAGATTTAGAACTTCTGTGTTTCTTTATTATTTTTTGGACAAATATCCTATATCTACCACTCCGACTTTGGTCCAAGTCCCTTTGCTTTCATCACTCATGAATCATAAAAAAGGAAAACAAATCAATATGTTAGTAATTTCGCACCCACAGATCCACTCGATTCTTTTATACGGTATAAATTCATTCTTAATTTACGCACGATTTCATTACTTTTACTTGTAGGATGCCTCGTTATATCAAGATCAGGCATTGGGCGTCCGGCATCCTTAATCTTAAGTTTACGCTCAAGAGAGAGAGAGAGAGAGAGAGAGAGAGAGAGAGAGAGAGAAGAAAAGTTTGTCTTCTGAAGTATCATATCACTGTTCAAACTCATTATTAGCTCCTTACCTTTCCCGGGAACAAAAATTATGGACGCAACTACAGTGCACAAAAATACACACACGGAGAAAATATTGTAATTTCTTTATGTCCTAAAAATTAAGTTTCTGAACGGCACAACAGTGCAAAAAAACACTCACACGCTTGCACAGCGTACAATAATATTACGAATTATGATAACTATTGCAAACTGTTGTAAACACTAGCATCACACTTGAAAAACAGAGTAAACTTTAGGGATGTATGTTCGCAATGTTGGTAACTTAATATTAAAAACTCCTGTGGCTAGGCAATTAGCGTTTTCTTTGATATTACATTCCCGCTACTCTTTGCCTCGGTGATTTTCAAGTTAATTTTCTCTCAAGAAAGTAATTATTCCAGAGAAGGCAAATTAACAGATGTTTAGTAAATATTGATCTATTTGGGAAAAGACATCAATTGGAATTTGGAAGTTTAATGTGACTGCTGGCAGTAATGATGCTCTTCAACACTAGCGCTAATTATGTGCACTGTTTTCTGCTACGTAGTTTAATTCCTGTAAAAAAGGGCAACAGATGGCAGGCACATACTTACCCCAACACAAGGTCAGTCTAGACAGACCTTGCCCCAACACCCCCCGACAACACGACTAGAGAGAGTGGCATATTGCGCATGCGTAAACTACAGATATCTGTTTCTGCGATATCCTGGTCTTGTCTACGTACCGGCCGATGTCCCACCGCACCTCGCCACTCCCTTCGCCCAGGTACGGACGGAGAGATTTCCTTCCAAGGGGGTTCATTCCAGACAAGTATCCAGTCACGGAACGTGCGCAGTTCACATGAATTGAAAGCCAGTACGAGTATATTACGGATAGACGGGCTAAGCAAGAGCTTCGAGATTGACAAGGGAGTTATGAATATTAAGTAGTTGAATAAAATCTATATATATATAATAAGAGTTTTGTCTGTACATTGCTCAGAATTTGTAAAGAATTTTATTTCTGCATCGGTCATGTCCACAGTAACAAGAAAATGAATTTTTTACTTTTCCGTAATTTCTGTCTGTCTGTCTGTATGTATGTATGTATGTATGTATGTACACGCATCACGAGAAAACGGCTGAAGAGAATTTAATGAAAATCGGAATGTAAAGTCGGGTGATGAAGCGCTACAATCTAGGCTATAAATTATTTTAATCACGCTGAGTGAAATGGTAGTTTAGGGGAAGGCCTGAAATTTAATTCTCATATATCTATGTTATTAGTGAACGTGTCTTAGTGAAAATCGCTAGGCAAAGATGGGAATAAGTCGCTACAATATAGGCTATACACGCTGAGAAAAATGGTAGTTTAGGGGAAGGCCTAAAATTTAATTGTCAAATATTTATTTTATTAGTGGTCGTATCTTCACGAAAATTGGTATGCAAAGTCGGGGAATAGGTCGCTATAATCTAGGCTATCAATAATAGTATTCACACTGAGTGAAATGGTAGTTTATGGGAAGGCCTGAAATGTAATCTATATATAAAATAAGTGTTTTGCCTGTACATTGCAAGAATTTGAAATGAATGGTATTTCTGTATCGGTCATGTCAACAGTAACAACGAAATGCATTTTTTACTTTTCCGTAATTTCTGTCTCTCTGTCTGTCTGTCAGTCAGTCAGTCAGTCAGTCAGTCAGTCAGTCAGTCTGTCTGTCTGTCTGTCTGTCTGTCTGTCTGTCTGTCTGTCTGTCTGTCTGTCTGTCTGTCTGTCTGTCTGTCTGTATTGAACCCGAGTGACTTAGGCCCAAAGTCAATCATGATGTGATTTATGAAGGGAAATAGTACATTTATTGAAATACAGAAGTGTAGTTGAGAATATTTCATCTGTGTAGTGTTGAAATATGAGCTAAGGAACACGACAGACTGGAGTCTGGCGGATTAGCTCGACACAACAATTTAGCTGCTTCACAGCAGGGGGGCCCATTAGTTGGCGACCAGAAAAATACAAGTCCACAAATAAGTCTTGGTCAGAAAAAGAAGGGGGTAGTTTGACACAAAGGAAGCTTGCAACATGAGTAGTGCGCTGGGATATTTTTTGGCGGACGGAAACTTCCGCGACGTCATGAATTCCAGGAAAGGTTGAATGAAAAAGTACAGTGGTTGCGAGGACATTCGCTAGCCTAGGTTATCGCAGGTGGAAATTTAAATCACGTGACCAGTTGCAGGCCAATCACGAAAATTTAGATGGAGACTCAGGGATACCATCTTAAGGAATGATGGATGAGATATTCTCGTAACTTCAAAAGTAATCAGTAATAAATTATTGTGAGTACACGGATCGATGTAATGAACTTATTAGATGTCACGTATAGAAAAATAATCGCTAATTATTGGCGAATTAAATAAATTGAAGGCTGGATTTCTTGGAAACCAGACAGCTTGAATGTCATTGGCTGGACGAAAACCACGTTGTAAGGGACGCTTCCCAAAGGCGCGAAATGTGAGGAGCTAAATCCACCCGTATCTCCTAAATCTATGATCGTCAGGAGTTCATATTTAATCCAGCAAATAAGCTAGAGGAGTGGATTAATTTGATATAAATTTTAACGTCCAATTCGGAGTGCAAGTGCCGATATTAAAAATCCACCCCCTCCCTCATGGGTATGACGTCAATGAATCCGCGAGGGAAAGCTTCATCCATATATACGGGCGCAAGGGATACTCGAAAACACACTTGAAATGAATCTCTGGAGCTGAGCCGTCGTTCGCAGCTGACTTCAAATCCGTCGGGCGTACAGTAACTCAACATTTAATGGCGCGAGCATCCGCCAATACTTATAAAATGTGATCGCGCTCGAGCAACATGAACTGAAAGTAGTTAACTTAGGACAGTGTTTGCCAGTTATAAATATCATAGTGAAGTCAATTAATTGCATTGTAAGAGTGAGTAATATAAATTGCACCGCAATAAGTACGTAAATAACATACTGTGTGACGAACAGTACTTTGAGGGAATAATAGCCTGTACTTTCGAATATCGCACCGCTATCGTGAACACTTCAAGTGGGCCATATGAAACAGGCGTATCGCGTCGGACGCCATAAATCGCGACGGGCGTAAAATTCGACACACCGTTATACGTGTCCATGTCCATGTGTGCGGTAATTGGACGAAGCTTAAAACAGTGTAAAATATTAAATTTTTGGGTCTAGGGTATTAATTTGTTTTATAAAAGTAAAGTTTTCAATGTTAACATTGTCAATGATGAAGTATTGTGATAATTAAGGTATTAGTGTAAAAATGGTAATGTGCCAGGAAATCATTTGTGGAACTACGCCATCAAGAATGGAGGAGTAATACGGCGGATAGGGGCCGAAAGGAGCCTCTCATCTGCCAAGCTGCAATGGATTACCGATAACTAAGATGAGTTCTAAAATGTAGATAATATTTGGGAAATGTTAGCGTGATTGGAAAAATGGGAATAATTTGATTAGACTTGGTTACCTTCTGTAACAAGATGAGTCGCTTAACGACCCCATCCTAAATTTGTAGCACGGACAGTATTAAATAATAACAATGTAAATAATCGGGTCTTTTAATGTATTCAGTTTGTTGTAGATGTAAATTTTGTAGATATAGGGTAGTACGTTAAGTCATGCATGCATTCATATTTTCTTTGTAGTCAAGAATATATATATTTTTTAACATTTGATTTTGTTATCATAGTCTAATAGACCCGATCTATGCTTTTCTGTTTGTCATTTTAACGAGTTATGTAATGACATTGAAGGAAAGTCCAGCCTTGTCATGCTAGCTGTGTTTTGTTGTTGATTAGTGTGTTCATATTTTCAAAGTGAAGTTGTTAAATTTGTGAGAAGCGATATTAATAATAATAATGATTCATGAGATATTGGAAATTTTAGTGAGCAGTGCGTAGTAATAAAATTTAAGTGATCAGGTGTTGAGTTTGTCGGGAATCATTTAATGACGGGATGTCGTTTTTAATTCGGAATTAAAGTGTGTGGTAATTTAACTTGATAAATTAATAATATTGAAATGTAGATTGGTGCTAATAATCCGTACATGTTAATGAACGTGTGGTTTAAATTACGGTCCAATATTTTTTTTAACGAATAAATGTCGTGTCTTAAAGTTGCAATTCATTAGCCGGAACACGTAGGGCTAATATTACGAAACCATGATTGTCAAATTTTGGTAAAGATAATTTCAAGATGTTACGATTATTTGTGGAGAATGAACTAAGGCGTAGATCAAAATGAGATAGAAAAATGTTAAAGAATCTGCAGTCAGATAATAAAAGGTCGTACGATGTCAGAAGTGGAATAAATAAGTCAGTTGATAATTCTGTGAGAAATAAATGAATCAAGGAATATTGAGATATAAAGGGATATAAATTTCGTACGAGAGACACTTAGGATATTGAAATAAGTGTAAAATGTACGGGCAGTGTCACAGAGAAATACTGAGTTACGTAGCGGGTAGAATTCGAACCCGTGATAGCATGTACGAAATAAATAGACTGCACCGCTATTCGTCGAGATACTACGGATGTAAGGATAATGAGAGTTCAGATTCCACATAAATGATCGTATATTGTAATCATTGTAATGACGAGTGATGACAATCATTATTATTATTATTATTATTTATTTTCCACTAATTGTAGTTACAATTTAGGGATGGTGAATGGAGAAAGGGCATAGCCCCATATACACAAAAGTGCCTCCATCACCACTTAAAATTATAATATACAAATATACAATTACATTCTACACGATGTTCTTATATACAGTTAAAATATTTACATAGACATATTTACATACAGTAATACTCGCAAGACCTGTTCAACATTCAAGTCATTCCACACACACACACACACACACACACAC
The DNA here is from genome assembly GCF_040414725.1 of Anabrus simplex. Taxonomy (NCBI): domain Eukaryota; kingdom Metazoa; phylum Arthropoda; class Insecta; order Orthoptera; family Tettigoniidae; genus Anabrus; species Anabrus simplex. Next base: position 1,637,918,454 of record NC_090265.1, on the reverse strand, counting down.
ACACACACACACACACACACACACACACACACACACACACACACACACACACACACACACACACACACACACACACACACACACAGTCTGTCTCTCTCTCTCTCTCTCTCTGCATTGTATTATAAGAGGCGCTGCATAAAGGGACTTTTCAGTCTCAGTGGCATGTAAATCATGATCAATAATTCAATTCAATTCAATTCTCTCTCTCTAGAAACCCCACATATATTTTAGCTAGGCCGGCTCACTCATACACATTTACCGTCTCAATCACTCGGGACCCCATAACTTTCATCCATCCTCCCACTCATACTGAACATTCTCACAATAGAAAAATTATGTTTTGTACAGAGGGTTTCGTTATATATACATCCGTTTTACGTCTTTACAGAAATTTTCTGCAGGTAGTTCTTTTATCTGCGGTGGGAGTTCATTCCACAACCGAGCAGAACGACTAAAGAAGCCACTTTGATATGATGCTGTTCTTGCAAATGGAGGGAAAAGGGACACAGGTTATGCTCGGGCTCCCGATAGAAGGAAGCTATATCCTTGAACAACGGTTCGATTCAAATGTAATCGACCCATAAGTTATACTCCAATTGTAATTTCTTCCAGAAGCAACCCAGCAACATATTGATACCACTTGCGGAATAGCAAGTGATTTATTTATGTAACAGGTGTGGAAATTTAAATATCATTGCCAAATGTATCAAAGTTTCGTACGTCGGATGGCGTAATAAACTGCTCCTTCTGGCAATTATTTCAAAGGAAACCATTCTCATAACCTTTTTATTGTAGTTAGATGATACCCTTTTTAAAGTTAAGTGCAACTTCCTAGTCCTATCATGGAGTCCTTAAATTCAAGTTTACAATCGAGCTTTCCCCATTTTAATTGCTCCGTTCATTCCCGTGTTCTATTACGCCTCTATATTTATATATTCGTGGACTTAAAATAATGAACCGACACCCCTGAGATAAATGCTAGTCTGGGACTCGGGAGGTGGACGGGTGCAGTATGTATGTATGTATCTACAGGCATCACGATAAAACGGCTGAAGAGAATTTAATGAAAATCGGTATGTAATGTCGGGTGATGAACCACTGCAATCTAGGCTACAAATTATTTTATTCACGCTGAGTGAAATGGTAGTTTAGGGGAAGGTCTGAAATGTAATTCTCAAATAAGTTATTTATGTTATTAGTGGTCGTATCGATAAATACTACATAACTAACATAACTTTAGTTATGTCGTAAGTTAGTAGTAGTTATGTAAGAAGTTATTAAATTTCCGATCACTTATGTCTTATACATCGTTACCGTACCGCATATAATCAGTGATATTCATGAATTTTGATTTTTGTTACTGAGTCCATATCAGCGCCGAGTCACGAGAAAATGGGTAAACAGAATTTAGTGAAAATCGGTATGTAAAATCTGAGAATAAGGAACTACAGTCTACGATATAAATAATTTTGTAGGACACCCTAATATCACAGAGTCGAAAGAAAACTAATGTGAAGGCCTGCAATATAGAAAGCTCATAAACTTTATCAACAATAACATTACATTGACCATTGTTTGTTGTGATGTGCTTTTTGTCTTCTGTTTCCTCTCATCCCCGATAGATAGGATAACTGCAGCGAAGCGAGTTTTTTAAATTTGTTTGACGTCGCACCGACACAGGTAGGTCTTATGGCGACGATGGCATAGGAAATTAATAGTAGTGTGAAGGAAGCGGCCTTGGCTTTAAGGTACAGCCTGGTGTGAAAATGGGAAACCACGGAATACCATTTTTTTTGCTTAACGTCGCACCGACACAGATATGTTTTACGGCGACGATTGGATAGGAAAGGTCTAGGAAGTGGAAGAAAGCGGCCGTGGCTTTAATTAAGGTACAGTCCCGGCATTTGCCTGGTGTGAAAATGGGAAACCACGGAAAACCATCGTCAGGGCTGCCGACAGTGGGGCTCGAACCCACTATCTTCCGAATACCCTCTTCAGGGTTGCCGGCAGTGGGGTTCGAATCCACTATCTCCCGGATGCAAGCTCACAGCTGCGCGCCCCTAACCACACGGCCACCTCGCCTGGTCGTACCGACTGTAACAGCCTGCCTGTATATTGGTAGGAAGTAGCTGGGGTGTAAGATAACTTTCTTCTTTAGCATGCCATTCCTCTGGTTCATACATTTTCTGATACATCTGGTACGTAACACACTGGTTCATCATAGTATTCGAGCTATACAGTCCCTACTCTGAGGCACTGATTTGAATGAGTAGTGTGCATATTTAACGGAATAATGACAGAGGAGTGTTCACGGCAGTCTGCGACCTGGTTATTCCAGGTCTGGAAATTTGGACTCATAGATCGGCACCGTAGGACTGTTCGTTGAAAGTGAGAAAGTGTGCGGTTTTTCATTTGATCGAGTATTTTATGATAACATTGCTTTCAATTGCTACATTCCTACTGATGTTTTTGTAATGACGTATGTTGAATTCAGTTAGGAAAACCACCAAGTCAGTCTTTCTGAGAATCCCGTAGCGAAGCACGGGTACATCAGCTAGTCTATATATATAAAATAAGTATTTTGCCTGTGCAATGCTCAGAATTTGAAATGAATGGTATTTCTATATCTGCCATGTACACAGTAACAAGGAAATGCATTTTTTACTTTTCCGCAATTTCTGTCTGTCTGTAGGTATATATGTATGTACAGGCATCACGATAAAACGGCTGAAGAGAATTTAATGAAAATCGGTATGTTATGTCGGGTGATGAACCACTGCAATCTAGGCTACAAATTATTTTATTCACGTTGAGTGAAATGGTAGTTTAGGGGAAGGCCTGAAATGTAATTCTCAAATAAGTTATTTATGTTATTAGTGGTCGTATCGATAAATACTACATAACTAACATAACTTTAGTTATGTCGTAAGTTAGTAGTAGTTATGTAAGAAGTTATTAAATTTCCGATCACTTATGTCTTATACATCGTTACCGTACCGCATATAATCGGAGATATTCATGAATTTGGATTTTTGTTACTAAGTCCATATCAGCGCCGAGTCACGAGAAAATGGGTAAACAGAATTTAGTGAAAATCGGTATGTAAAGTCCGAGAATAAGGAACTACAGTCTACGATATAAATAATTTTGTAGGACACCCTAATATCACAGAGTCGAAAGAAAACTAATGTGAAGGCCTGCAATAGAAAGCTCATAAACTTTATCAACAATAACATTACATTGACCATTGTTTGTTGTGATGTGCTTTTTGTCTTCTGTTTCCTCTCATCCCCGATAGATAGGATTACTGCAGCGAAGCGAGTTTTTTAAATTTGTTTGACGTCGCACCGACACAGGTAGGTCTTATGGCGACGATGGAATAGGAAATTAATAGTAGTGTGAAGGAAGCGGCCTTGGCTTTAAGGTACAGCCTGGTGTGACTGGTGTGAAAATGGGAAACCACGGAATACCATTTTTTTTTTGCTTAACGTCGCACCGACACAGATATGTTTTACGGCGACGATTGGATAGGAAAGGTCTAGGAAGTGGAAGAAAGCGGCCGTGGCTTTAATTAAGGTACAGTCCCGGCATTTGCCTGGTGTGAAAATGGGAAACCACGGAAAACCATCGTCAGGGCTGCCGACAGTGGGGCTCGAACCCACTATCTTCCGAATACCCTCTTCAGGGTTGCCGGCAGTGGGGTTCGAATCCACTATCTCCCGGATGCAAGCTCACAGCTGCGCGCCCCTAACCACACGGCCACCTCGCCTGGTCGTACCGATTGTAACAGCCTGCCTGTATATTGGTGGGAAGTAGCTGGGGTGTAAGATAACTTTCTTCTTTAGCATGCCATTCCTCTGGTTCATACATTTTCTGATACATCTGGTACGTAACACACTGGTTCATCATAGTATTCGAGCTATACAGTCCCTACTCTGAGGCACTGATTTGAATGAGTAGTGTGCATATCTAACGGAATAATGACAGAGGAGTGTTCACGGCAGTCTGCGACCTGGTTATTCCAGGTCTGGAAATTTGGACTCATAGATCGGCACCGTAGGACTGTTCGTTGAAAGTGAGAAAGTGTGCGGTTTTTCATTTGATCGAGTATTTTATGATAACATTGCTTTCATCGCTACATTCCTACTGACGTTTTTGTAATGACGTATGTTGAATTCAGTTAGGAAAACCACCAAGTCAGTCTTTCTGAGAATCCCGTAGCGAAGCACGGGTACATCAGCTAGTCTATATATATAAAATAAGTATTTTGCCTGTGCAATGCTCAGAATTTGAAATGAATGGTATTTCTATATCTGCCATGTACACAGTAACAAGGAAATGCATTTTTTACTTTTCCGCAATTTCTGTCTGTCTGTAGGTATATATGTATGTACAGGCATCACGATAAAACGGCTGAAGAGAATTTAATGAAAATCGGTATGTTATGTCGGGTGATGAACCACTGCAATCTAGGCTACAAATTATTTTATTCACGTTGAGTGAAATGGTAGTTTAGGGGAAGGCCTGAAATGTAATTCTCAAATAAGTTATTTATGTTATTAGTGGTCGTATCGATAAATACTACATAACTAACATAACTTTAGTTATGTCGTAAGTTAGTATTAGTTATGTAAGAAGTTATTAAATTTCCGATCACTTATGTCTTATACATCGTTACCGTACCGCATATAATCGGTGATATTCATGAATTTGGATTTTTGTTACTGAGTCCATATCAGCGCCGAGTCACGAGAAAATGGGTAAACAGAATTTAGTGAAAATCGGTATGTAAAATCTGAGAATAAGGAACTACAGTCTACGATATAAATAATTTTGTAGGACACCCTAATATCGCAGAGTCGAAAGAAAACTAATGTGAAGGCCTGCAATATAGAAAGCTCATAAACTTTATCAACAATAACATTACATTGACCATTGTTTGTTGTGATGTGCTTTTTGTCTTCTGTTTCCTCTCATCCCCGATAGATAGGATAACTGCAGCGTACCGAGGTTTTTTAAAAATTTGTTTGACGTCGCACCGACACAGGTAGGTCTTATGGCGACGATGGGATAGGAAATGAATAGTGGTGTGAAGGAAGCGGCCTTGGCTTTAAGGTACAGCCTGGCGTGACTGGTGTGAAAATGGGAAACCACGGAATACCATCTTCAGGGTTGCCGGCAGTGGGGTTCGAATCCACTATCTCCCGGATGCAAGCTCACAGCTGCGCGCCCCTAACCACACGGGCAACTCGCCTGGTCATACCGACTGTAACAGCCTGCCTGTATATTGGCGGGAAGTAGCTGGGGAGTAAGATAACTTTCTTCTTTAGCATGCCATTCCTCTGGTTCATACATTTCCTGATATATCTGGTACGTAACACACTGGTTCATCATAGTATTGGAGCTATTCAATCCCTACACTGAGGCACTGATTGGAATGAGCAGTGTGCATATTTAACGGAATAATGACAGAGGAGTGTTCACGGCAGTCTGCGACCTGGTTATTCCATCCCTGGAACTTTGGACTCTTAGATCGGCACCGTAGTACTGTTTGTTGAAAGTGAGAAAGTGTGCGGTAGAGAGGTGTCGTTCCTGACTGAACTGCTCCTAGAGAACTGCTCCTCGGGATGAGTAAGTCTTCAAGGAAGGACTAGCTACGGAGTTGTAGTTCTTTAAGTCCCAACCGACCAATGAGACGCTTGCATGCGATATGAGCGGGACATGATGGAACTAAGAGTAGGAGTACACGGCTGACTTGATCCGTCGCTCTAGCTAGCTCAGCGCAGCGAGGGATCCAGTCGGCCGTGAGGAGTAAGACTAACCTGAACAGAAGTTTGGCCAATGATATTGTGAAATGTAAATTTTATTTGTGTAGATTATTTTCATTATGTGATACCAGTTGCGAAACAATAAACCTTGGAGTTTATTTATGTTAGTGTCGACATAATCTTTTACATTTTCATGTCGAGAGGACAGCTACAGAGCTGTAGTTCTTTTAGTCCCAACCGACCAATGAGAGGCGGGAAGAGTAATTCTTCAAGGAAGGACTAGCTTCGGAGTTGTAGTTCTTTAGGTCCCAACCGACCAATGAGAGGCTTGTATGCGAATTGAGCGGGACGTGCCGGGACTAGGAGTAGGAGTTGGAATAAGACTAACCAGAAGGTTGGACCGTGACTCTTCTACAGGAGTGCATGGAGAAAACTTTCTAATGAAATGTAAATTTACTTGTGTAGATTGATTATATATGTGATAGCAGTTGCGAAACCATAACACTTGGCGTATATTTATGTAACTTTTTTGTTGTTAGTTGTTTTACGTCGCACTGACACAGATAGGTCTTATGGCAACGATGAGATAGAAAAGGGCTAGGAGTGGGAAGGAAGCGGCCGTGGCCTTAATTAAGGTGTGAAAATGGGAAACCACGGAAAACCATCTTCAGGGCTGCCGACAGTGGGGTTCGAACCTACTATCTCCCGAATACTGGATACTGGCCGCACTTAAGCGACTGCAGCTATCGAGCTCGGCATTTATGTAATTGTCGACATAATCTTTTATATTTTCGTGTCGGGAGACTAACTACGGAACTGTACTTCTTTTAGTCCCAAGCGACCAATGAGAGGCTTGTATGCGATTTGAGCGGGACGTGATGGGACTAGGAGTAGGAGTTGGAGTAAGACTAACCAGAAGGTTGGCCCGAGACTCTTCTATAGGAGTGCGCTGAGGAAACTTTCTAGTGAAATGAAAATTTACTTGTATAGATTGATTGCAACACGAAACACCAGTAGGGAAACCATAAAACTTGGCCTAAATTTGTGTAAGTATCGACACAATTTTTTACATTGTTTGTTCGTGATGTAAAGTACTCTAAGCTAAAATAGGCCTAATCCAAACGCACGCAATGTGATATTTAGAGAGTTTGAAATCATGGCCCAAGTTTCATAATCAAAATATTAATAATGTGGAATCACCGAACTCATAGTTTATTGCCGACCGGTGTAGCATGACAGTAAGCACTGCTTGCGTGTAACCCGGACTCGAGAGGCGCTGTGAGTTTGAATCTCCCCAACGGCTGTTCTCTAAGGGTTTTCCGTACTTTTCCCTTTTCCCTCGAGGAACATGCTAGAACAGTACCTTCTTCAAAAACCATGGCTGATTCCTTCCAAATCCTTTTCCAAACCCCCACTTGCAAGTGAAATTAATACCGCGGTTCGTGATCGTATTTTGTGAATGATGGCTAAATTTCAGAGGTATTGTAACATTGTTCCTGTAGATATTTAAAGAAAATGCACTGAAAATCCAACCATTAATAATTTTTAATTCTCGGTAACATAATTGCTATGCCCTTTAAAACAATCATGATTATTAATTTTTAAAGGTACATTCGGCTGCTGTGGTGCGTAGCGCGAGCAGATATAAAATACCCACGTGCTGGTCACGGAGCATTTGTTGGCAGCCCAGCCGCCTGGGATTCTAGCGAGCGAAGTTACTGAGGGAGAAGAGTAGAAACTAAAAGAACTGCTCCCAAAGAACTGTTCATTTCAGGGACTGAGCAATTCTGACACTAGTCCTTCTGGTGAACTACTCTTACCCATCTCTAGTGTGCGGTTTTTCATTTGATCGAGTATTTTATATGATAACATTGCTTTCAATCGCTACATTCCTACTGACGTATGTTGAATTCAGCTAGGAAAACCACCAAGTCAATCTTTCTGAGAATCCCGTAGCGAAGCACGGGCACATCAGTCTTTGTTACTGCCACTGTTGCTTCTTGTTGCATTTTTATTAGACACATTTCCTCCCCTCACTCTGCTCATTGCTTCAAAAGCAAACCACTTTGAAGTATAAACTTCGTCCGCGCCCGACTACCGAATTTGCTGAACTTTCTGCAATTCTCGACAGTACTGGGAGTGGAGGGACGCTAGTTTTTTTTTTTTTTTTTTTTTTTTCGATTTACTCGCGGGAACAATTATAGATATTTTCGAGTTCCTGGAAACTGTCTGCTTTCTATCTGTATTCCTCTGATTAGACATCCCACAAATAAGGCCTTTCTATTATATCATTAATTAAGTCCAGAGTAATCTCCTTGCTCTACTACCGGTACATTTCTGACTATACATTTTAGTATAGTGCAGAGAGAACGACACACGTGCGCGTACTGTATTTGTAGCTTATAACAAAGAGAATGAGTGCTGCGGAGTGTTGTAATTATAATCCTACTTCATGAGGAGCCCGTCGTTTGCGTCGTTTAGGCTGTGTGTTGGCATGGAAACAGGATGGACTTTTGTCTAGGGAATGTCGAAGTGCAGCCAATAATCGGCTATGCTCGGGACTACTCGAGGAATCTCGGCGTTTAGTACCGCCTACCTAGCGATTTCGCGCCACTTGTGTAGCAAGAAGAAGAAGAAGGTTTGTTTTGTTTTATGATAGATAACTTTACAAATCTATCTCAGTATTGCTTGTTTTGTGATAGTTAACAAGTCTTTACGCCGAGTTTGCCGTATAATTCACGAACTGGGAGCAATCAAGCTCGTGTAATCACATCCATTTGATATGCAACATAGCAAGTAGAGAGTCTTCCAGTGCAGCTGAATCTACAGACAGTAATTTAATAATCCACGAGGCATCCACTACAAATCAACAACAACTTCCAATAATCCAAGAACTACAATGCCCTGGAGCAGCAAAGTCCTGTGAAACAGTGTAAGTAAATTCCAATATTGTAAAATATTAGTGTACACATCACATTAGGTTTAACATTTAGGTATCAACAAGTACTCTTATCTTGAATTAATTACATAAATCGAAAGTAGACAATGGTGTAAAAGTTGCACTCATAGGTTAATTTTAATTTGTTGTTTTCTTTCGTTGTAGGTGTGATCAGTGGGTTATCAAATGTAGGAGAAGTGATTTGGATGGCATTTACAAGAAAGAAGGACCTACCTACTTAAATACCTCATACAAGATATGTTGAGATCACTTCCAATCCACAGATTTTAGGAATCCTCAGCTCTTTAGTCAAGGGTAAGTTATGAATCAATCAATCAGTCACTACTGATCTGCATTTAGGGCAGTTGCCCAAGTGGAAGATTCCCTATTTGTTGTTTTCCTGGCAATTTCTTAAATTATTGCAAAGATATTGGGAATTTATTGAACATCTCCCTTGGTAAGTTATTCCAATCCCTAACTCCCCTTCCTCTGAATGAATATTTGCCCCAATTTGTACTCTTGAATTTCAGCTTTATCTTCATATTGTGATCTTTCCTACTTTTAAAGACACCACTCAAACTGTGTACTAATGTCATTCCACGCCATCTCTCCACTGACAGTTCGAAACATAACTGAGATTCAGTATGGACCCAACATGATTTTAATCACTTGTAACACACTACTTAGTCTCCCAAGTTTTCCCAGCCCAAACATTGCAACATTTTTGTAACACTACTCTTTTGTCGGAAATCACCCAGAACAAATCGAGCTGCTTTTCTTTGGATTTTTTCCAGTTCTTGAATCAAGTAATCCTGGTGAGGGTCCCATACACTGGATCCATACTCTAGTTTGGGTCTTACCAGAGACTTATATGCTCTCTCCTTTACATCCTTACTTCAACCCCTAAATACCCTCATATCTATGTGCAGAGATCTGTACCCTTTATTTACAATCATATTTATTTGATTACTCCAATGAAGATCTTTCCTTATATTAATACCTAGGTACTTACAATGATCCCCCAAAGGAACTTTCACCCCATCAATGCAGTAATTAAAAGTGAGAGGACTTTTCCTAATTATGAAACTCACAACCTGACTTTTAATCCCGTTTATTATCATACCATTGCCTGCTGTCCATCTCACAACATTATCAAGGTCACGTTGCAGTTGCTCACAATCTTGTAAGTATTTATTACTCTGTACAGAATAACATCATCTGCAAAAAGCCTTATCTCTGATTTCACTTCTTTACACATATCATAGATATATATACGAAAATATAAAGGTCCAGTAATACTGCCTTAAGGTATTCCCCTCTTAATTATTACAGGGTCAGATAAAGCTTCGCCTACTCTAATTATCTGAGTTCTATTTTCTAGAAATTTAGCCACCCATTCAGTCACTCTTTTTTCTAGTCCAATTGCACTTATTTTTGTCAGTAGTCCCCATGATCTACCCTATCAAATGCCTTACATAGGTCAATTGCGATACAGTCCATTTGACCTCCAGAATCCAGGATATCTGCTATATCTTGTTGGAATTCTACAAGTTGAGCTTCAGTGGAATAACCTTTCCTAAACCCAAACTGCCTTCTATCAAACCAGTTCTTAATTTTGCAAACGTGTCTAATATAACCAGAAAGAATGCTTTCCCAAAGCTTACATGCAATGCATGTCAAACTGATTGGCCTGTAATTTTCAGCTTTATGCTTTATGAAGTGAAATAGTTTTTGTGTATAAAACTTTTAACTTCCCTTTACTGCTTGAAATAGAGAAAATGAATATTACATGCATACATACATAGCTATAGACGGTTATGCCCTTCAGCATTCAGTCTGCATGCCTCTGTGAGTTAAATAATTTATTTATTTATTTGACTTTTTGAAAGTACACAGGCAGTAAGCCCAATACAGTACCTTCTTAACACAACAGTCAACAGTACTTATAATGCATACATGTAAGTAAAGATAAATACACGATAATAATGCTGAAGATAATAAAGACAAGGAAGAAGAATGAATGGAAAACACATACACAGAGACAATGACAATCCAGAGTACAACAATGATTATTTCTAGACTATAAAAATACAAGAATTGCAACAAAGATATAAATAAAGTAGTAAGTGACTATATTAATAAATAAGTTAAAGAGCACCTATTACATACAAAAGGAGTCAGAATAATAATGATATAAATTACTTAGTATTTTATTGCAGTCAATGGTCATAAGATTAAATTACATTTCATAAATCCTTTAAGTTACACTAGAATAACATGAGCATAATATGAACATGAATATTTTGCATATTACAGCATAGTATCTTTCAGTTCATTATTATTATATATAATAAATGCACCAAACAACATTTCACTACTCACAATGGCGAATAAATATTAGTTGCAGCAGAAACATGTCAGCGATTCTTTTCTCTGAGGACAGATAAGAGTATGATACCTATCACAAGCTCTACCGCATGGAGCGCAGATACACTGAGGACTTGGCCTGTGGTGACTGAATGCTGAAAACTGCTCTCACTTTGTCATTCCGACAAGATTTTGCTTTTTACTACCTTTACAGAGGGTTGTTCCTAGGCATTCCCTTCCTGCTTTTACTGCCGCGTCACTGTATGTCACCCATTCTCTTTCTGTATCGTACGCCTGTATCCTGGACTCCGTTACTTCCATAGGTCCGAGGCTTGCTCGGTCGATTCTGTGAAGCAGGATGCTACCTTACTTATAGTCCTAGTGAGGACCTCTCCCCTGACGGGTCCTAGCCACCTGAGCACAAAGCGGGCCATGACTCTGAAAATGTTAGGGTATCTCGAGTTTCAGGACCACGTTATAGGCCACTCAGCCGTTGCCCGTGGTTCTTGAACTAGGAGGTGACTCCAGTAACCCACACCATGAACCACAAAAATTAATAATGTAATAATACATGTTCGGCTGTTACACAACTGCTATGAAATTGAATGGTATTTCACAACAGTTCATCATATTCTTGTAATTTATATGCTGTATTATTACAGCCTACCAGTTTTGCATTTCATAGTACTATAGCATGGGCTTATTCAAAAAGCAATGTGTGTAATTAATATGAATATTAACTTTGTTTCAATGAACTCTTTTTTTAGGCTGAAATCCAATTCTGTGCCAACACGAAATCTTCCCAGCAGCAGCGTGAAGGGTGTTTTGGGATCAAGAAAAAGAGGGAGTCCACGCAAGAGGAAGGGAGAGAGAAGAAGTGGAACATAATGGAACATCTCCACCAGTACTGCTCAGGTGCAGCCAACAGACAGACTTCCTAATGCAAGGTGTCCTAAAAGTGTTAATAACGAAGTTAAATTTAATATAATTAGGAAAAGGTTGTGTAAGGCTCCAAAAACTATCTGCAGAAAGAATGCACTTATCATCAAATTGAAGGGTGAGGTGTGCAGGTTAGAGAAAAGTAAAGTGGAAACAAAGTCTGACTTAATAAAGTACTTTGGTCATTCCAGCTCATACTCAAAGAATTTTTTTAAGGGTCAAGTGAAAAAACTTTGTTCATAAAAGCACAGGAAGGCGATTCACTGACAGCGATAAAACTGTTGCTCTTGCAATGTATTATTGATCTTCTAAAGCATATCAGTTCACTTGTGTTTCGGGAGCGCAGCGTGTGGAACCACTCTGAACATCTCCGCTCTCTTTGGTTGCACGAATTATACACTGCGTACGTCAGTTGTCATGGTAGACGTTCCAAGCGGCTCCACGCTGCGCTCCCAAGACACATGTGAAGCCAGCAACACTTATTCAATGGCCAGTAGCACGAGTGCAAACTGTTGTTCGTTCGTAATCTGTTTACTCTCTAGGGTCGGTTTTTCCCTCAGACTAAGCGAGGGATCCCACCTCTACCACCTCAAGGGCAGTGTCCTAGAGCTTCAGACTCTGGGTCTGGGGATACAACTGGGGAGGATGACCAGTACCTCGCCCAGGCGGCCTCACCTGCTATGCTGAACAGGGGCCTTGTAGGGGGATGGGAAGTTTGGAAGGGATAGACAAGGAAGAGGGAAGGAAGCGGCCGTGGCCTTAAGTTAGGTGCCATCCCGGCATTTGCCTGGAGGAGAAGTGGGAAACCATGGAAAACCACTTCGAGGATGGCTGAGTAGGGAATCGAACCCACCTCTACTCAGTTGACCTCCCGAGGCTGAGTGGACCCTGTTCCAGCCCTCGTACCACTTTTCAAATTTCGTGGCAGAGCCGAGAATCGAACCCGGGCCTCTGGGGGTGGCAGCTTATCACACTATCCACTGCACCACCGAGGCGGACGCAAACTGTTGTTACTTTTTAAAATTAGGTAATCATTTTAAAAGTCACATATTCTCTTTTGATAATGTCATTTATATAAGTATATTTCAGTTATTCCTATGTTGGTCTCGTCATTCCCTAGACACAAGTGAGATAGTACATTCTATTTCACTTGACAATCTACTTGGAAATTTGAAAAGCGCTGTTGTTATTAACTTCATTAGGAAATCATATTATATATGCACATAATATACTGTAGACCAAATAGAATAGTATGGAACTTACGTAAATACAATTCTGGGCCCTTCAGCTGAACAGTGCTTGCTGTTTATCATCGTTAGCTCATCGGTTTCGAAGTTCTTTTCACGAATACTGTACTTTTGCCACCACAACTCACAAAATATTTATACCGTTCACAAAATATTTGCACATTTCAGAAAATATTTACACAATTCACCCATACAGTAGTTGCTACCGTAACTGTTGTCTTTAGGATTGCTTCTATAAAACAGTTTATTGTACTGAAGTAGGGCCTATTACACATTTTTCTTAGAGGAGTAACAAATTTGCAGCAATTGCCTGTTGCAAGTAACAAGTAACTAATCTTATGTTGTGAATTTTTATGCCGTTCTAAACTGTATTTTGTGTGAGAGGTAAAAGTGTTATTGTGCTATGTTCTCCCGTGATGATTTAAATTTTTCCTGTAGTTGAAGAATTTATTACACTCACTAGATACAAAATTGTCCATCGTGCAAGCACAAAAAGTTCACTTCAATGCGCAATAAAGCACTTAATGTATATAACTAATTCACTATTTCATGAAGTAGACCCCCAAAAGACTCTAGAAGTCTAAAAATACTGTCTGTACTTCACAGCACCACGATTTAAAATAAATCTCATTACCCATGAAATTAAATGGCAAACTAACCACGATTTAAAAAAAAAAAGACTTCATTACCCGTGATATTATACGGCAAACTCGACGTTAAGACTTGTAAAGTTAACTATCACAAAACAAGCAATGCTGAGATAGGCTTCTAAAGTTATCTTTCACAAAACAAATCAAAGCTTCTTCTTGCTCCGCACGTAGCGCGAAATCGCTACATAGGAGGTACTAAATGCCGAGATTCCTCGAGCAGTCCCGAACATGGCCGATTATGGCTGCACCTCGACATTCCCTAGACACAAGTGTCATATGCTTTCTCTTAGATCTACGAAAGATAAACACAACTGTCTAAACCTCTCCTAACATTTTGAAATTACCTGGCGCATACTGAAAATCTGATCCTGACAGCCCCTCTGTGGTCTGAAACCACACTGGTTTTCATCCAACTTCCTCTCAACTAACTACTGATCGCACCCTCCCTTTTAAAACTGGGCGAGTTGGCCATGCGGTTAGAGGCGCGCGGCTGTGAGCTTGCATCCGGGAGATAGTGGGTTTGAATCCCACTGTCAGCAGCCCTGAAGATGGTTTTCCGTGGTTTCCCATTTTTACACCTTAATTAAGGCCACGGTCGCTTCCTTCCAACTACTAGGCCTTTCCTATCCCATCGTCGCCATAAAACCTATCTGTGTCGGTGCGATGTAAAGCCATTAGCAACCTCCCTTCCAAGATGCCAGTGAATACTTTGCCCGGAATACTAATCAATGAGATACCTCAATAATTGTTGCAATCCTTCCTGTTCCCTTGCTTATTGTTAGGTGAAATTACTGCTTTTGTCCAACCTGAAGGTACCTTACCAACACTCCATGCTAATCTTACTACTCTATGAAGCCATTTCAGCCCTGCCTTCCCGCTATACTTCACCATTTCAGGTCTAGGTTCATCTATTCCTGCTGCTTTACGACAATGGAGTTTATTTACCATCCTTTCCATTTCCTCAAGTGTAATTTCACCAACATCATTTTCTTCCTCCCCATGAGCTTGGTTGTTCGCGACATCACCATGAAGACATCCTTTTACATTGAGAAGATTTTCAAAATATTCCCTCCACCTGTCCAGTGATTCCCTGGGATCTGTTATGAGTTCACCTGAATTACTCAAAACACTGTTCATTTCCTTTTTCCCTCCCTTTCTATGATTCTTTATTACTGTTCAGAAAGGTTTCCCTGCAGCTTGACTTAGCCTTTCCAGGTTATTACGAAAATCTTCCCATGACTTCTTTTTGGATTCAACAACTATTTGTTTCGCTCTGATTCTTTCATCTACGTACAATTCCCTATCTGCATCGGCCCTTGTTTGGAGCCCTTTCTGTTAAGCCTTCTTTTTACGCTAACAAGCTGCTCTCACTTCATCATTCCACCAAGATGTTTGCTTTTTCCTGTCTTTACACACAGTCGTACCTAGCCATTCCCTTGCTGTTTCTACTACAGCATCTCTGTATGCCACCCATTCTCTTTCTATATCTCGAACCTGCTTACTGTCTACTGTTCAAATCTTCTCACTAATCATATCCTTGTACTTCTAATTTCCTCGTCCTGGAGATTTTCTACCCTTATTCGTTTGCAGACAGATTTCACTTTCTCTACCCTAGGCCTAGAGATACTTAGTTCACTACAGATCAGATAGTGGTCTGTGGATCATCGAAAAATCCCCAAAAAACCCGTACATTCCTAACAGACTTCCTGAATTCGAAGTCAGTTAAGATATAGTCTATTATGGATCTGGTACCCCTAGCCTCCCATGTGTAGCGGTGAATAGCCTTATGCTTGAAGAATGTATTCGTAACTGCTAAACCCATACTAGCACAGAATTCCAGCAAACGCTTCCCGTTCCCATTAGCTTCCATATCTTCCCCACATTTACCAATCACCCTTTTGTATCCCTCAGTTCTGTTTCCAACTCTCACCTTGAAATCGCCCCTTAGCACTATCCTATCCTTGCTGTTCACCCTGACTACGATGTCACTCAATGCTTCTTAAAACTTGTCAATTTCATCCTCATCTGCACCCTCACATGGTGAATACACTGAGACAATTCTCGTCCTAATTCCTCCAACTGCCAAATGTACCCACATCATACGCTCATTTACGTGCCTAACAGAAAGTATGTTGCGTGCAGTAGTATTCCTGATAAACAATCCTGCCCCATACTCTGCCCTTCCCTTTTTAAAACCTATCAAGTACACTTTATAATATTCTATCTCTTCCTCGTTATCTCCCCTTACCCAAATATCACTTACTTCTAGTACATCCAGATGCATCCTCTTTGCTGACTCAGCCAGTTCTACTTTCTTTCTTCCATAAGCCCCATTAATATTGATAGCTCCCCATCAAATTCCATTTCGTTCGCCAAGTTGTTTCCAAGGAGTCCCTCGCCTGTCAAATGAGAATGGGACTCCGTTACTCCCATAGGTCCGAGGCTTGCTTAAAATGTTCTGAGCTTGGTAAATTCATGAAGCAGGATGCTACTCTACTTGCACATAGTCCAAGTGAGGATCCCTCCTCTAACGGGTTAGGGACCGCTGGTGGATTGTATAATCCTAGCCGCCTGAGCACAAGCAGGGCCACGACTCAGAATATGTCCGAGATGCCCACTCCCATTCCATAGCAACTGGTATCCCGACTCTCAGAACCACTCCTAGGCCACTCGGCCGTTGCCCATGGTTCACAAACTTGGATGTTACTACAGTAACCCACACCAAGAACCATATACTGTATGTAATTGTTGGAAATAAATATTAAAGCCTCAAGAGGAATGTTGGGCTGCCCGGAAATATCATTGACATTAAAAATGGGATGGTTGCTTTGGTCCAGATGTACGAAAATATTTCTCTGGCATAAAGTCGATTATTGATCTTTTTTTCCAGTAGTCGTAAATTGATGATTAAAATGTGCCATGTGCTCGCCGTATACGGAAAATCTATTATGCTTCTTGGCATTGATGTACTCTTGATATCATATTTGGTAACTTTTGCCAGTTTGGCGTATGTAGCTGGAATCACTTTATGACATTTATGCTTATAAATACCTGAATTGAAATATTTGTTGCTAGCAGTAAAATGAAATGTCGTATGGCTTTTAGTGCCGGGATATCCCAGGACGGGTTCGGCTCGCCAGGTACAGGTCTTTCTATTTGACATCCGTAGGTGACCTGCGCGTCGTGATGAGGATGAAATGATGATGAAGACAACACATACACCCAGCCCCCGTGCCATTGGAATGAACCAATTAAGGTTAAAATCCCCGACCCGGCCGGGAATCGAACCCGGGACCCTCTGAACCGAAGGCCAGTACGCTGACCGTTCAGCCAACAAGTCGGACGTTGCTAGCAGTGACATGTATGCATATTATAGAAAATGTTAGAATTAGTGTTATTAGTTCTGAACCCCCCCCCTGCCATGGTGCAACAACCCCGAAGGGCCATGGCCTACCAAGCGGCCGCTGCTCAGCCTGAGGGCCTGCAGATCATCTCCGTCATTATTCTTGGCTTTCTAGACCGGGGCCGCCATCGCACCATCAGATGGCTCCTCAATTGTAATCACATAGGCTGAGTGGACCTCGAACCAGCCCTCAGATCCAGGTGAAAATTCCTGGCCTGGCCCGAAATCGAACCCAGGGCCTCCGGCTAAGTGGCAGGCCATTAGTTCTAAACACTATCTTCAAATTTTATTTTTTAAATTAATCTATCTGAAAAAATATTGTTGTATGTGGAAGTGAGATATTTATTTTTGTTTGTGGGTCTTCTAACAAGGGTTGAGGAGGATTTATTTTTCAATTCATGCATTATTTTGTCAACAAATTGCTTGTTATAGCCATTAATTAATGTGATATTCAATATGTTATCAATTTTTTTTCAATTAGCAGTTGAAAGAGGGATGTTGAAGGTTCTGTAAATTAAACTATAAGATTCAGCTTTTCTTCCTGGTTACCTGTATGTTGAGAATCTTGTCTTTTTTGTTGCAAGTTTGTGTGAGTTTTCTATACTAATGTTTCTAGTGATTGAGTGATCCAAAATATTTAACGAATTATTTACTTGAGATTCAATCATAAATTTAATATGCGGATCTAATGAGTTCTAAGTGTCTTCTTTGATGAAATGATGGTCAATTATAGAAAAAAATGTCTTCCACATATCATAACATCCAGAAAACGATTCCTTGAAATTTGTTAATAATCTTAGTGTGCTCTAGATTATCAAGACTGAGCAAGTTGGCCTGTGGTTAGGGGCGCTCAGCTGTGAGCTTGCATTCGGAAGATAGTGGGTTCGATCCCCACTGTCGGCAGCCCTGAAGATGTTTATCCGTAGTTTCCCATTTTCACACCAGGCAAATGCTGGGACTCTTCCGCTTCCTTCCCCCTCACAGCCCTTTCGTATCCCATTGTCGCCATTAGACCTATCTGTGTCAGTGCAGCGTAAAGCAACCTGTAAGAAAAAAATTTATCAAGATAAATATCAGCTAAAATCCTGGAAAACATGGGATCCCATCTGAAGACCATCCTGTTTATAAATGGTATTCTTAAAAGAAAAGTACTTCTTGTCAATAGCAAATTTAAGGAGAGTCATAAAATAATTATTTCGATTTTACTAAATTTGCTATAGTTATTGAGATTTCTTTCAATGGGTTGGATAGTTTCAGCTGTCGGTATGTTGAAATGCATGTTGGTGATATTGTGGTAATAAATGGAAAAATGAGGTTGTAACTTTGTAACTGCAAAATGATGTTTAGACATTTTTGAATAAATATAAATTCTGTAAGCGGGGCTGTTTCTAAAATTGATAATGGGCCTGATAGGTACTGCTATGTTTATTTTGTGTATTTTAGGGAGTGCTCTTGCAGTTGGTAGTGTGGGGTTCATGTTAATCATTTTCATTGTCTGCTGTTCATTTAACAAAAACTGAGAATTTTTTATTATTTATTTGAGCTTCTTTTGGATGGTATTAGTGGGGTCTTTCTTGACAATATTGAATTTATTATCTCTGAAAAATGTTCTGTCTTCAGTTTTATCCACAATTACTGTACAGTAGTATTGCCTTTATGTAAGTTGTCCTTGATTTTTTGTTTTAGGTGGTAAAATTGTTTATTAGCGACAATGGGATAGGAAAGGGCTGTGAGGGGGAAGGAAGCAGAAGAGTCCCAGTTATTATTATTGTCCTATTGTTTGTGAATATTAAGAATTTTGTGTTAATATATTATTTGATGAAAAATTTAAAATAAAATACATAAAACAAAAATATTCTTCTTCTTCTCCTTCTCCTACTGCTTTTCCCATACATGTGGAGTCGGGGGTGTGACCTGTCTCGCACGTGGATTTGGCCCTAATTTATAGCCGGGTGCCCTTCTTGATGCCAACCCTATATGGAGGGATGTAATCACCAGCCCTCGGATTTTAGGGAAAGACCTATTTTGTTCTTGAAGAAATGACTTAAAATGAAGTTGTATTTACACGTTTCATGTATTTGTAAAGTTAGAAACTGTGGTCCTATTGTGCTTAAAAATGTCTGAATTGACGTTAAAACCTATATAATTCGTTTTTCAATCCCTAAATCAGTTAAAAATGCCTTTAGTATATTCCGAGGAAATAAAATATTTGCTGACTTGTGTTCAGAATCCTAAACAAAATTTTAAAATCGGGAAGCTCTAAACCACACTCCCCGAAATGCCTTAAGAACCTCCCGCAGCGAACACTCCCATATTTTGTCACAAGGCAGGAGATGATACAGTATCCATTGACCTGCTGGGAAAAAAAATATTTCATTCTGTGAGAATATTTCGGTGTTCCCGTTTGTTCAGTGTGTGAATTATGCCGGAAGTGTGAGGTTCCAACTCGTCTTTAATTAAAAAGTTGTTACAGGAGTTGTTCCTGAAAGTTTGCAGCAAAGAGGTGAGTAAAGTTGTTTACTTCCCCGTAACAAGTTATTATCAATTTAGCAAAATAAGTATGGTATTTTAATTGAAGCCTATTAAAATATGTACAATTGAAGCTGCCTAAAAGTATTTTAGAACCTACTTGAGAGTCTTTTAGGCAGCTAAAATAACCTTTTAACACCTAAAGATCCGAAGTCTAGTAATCACTATTCCATGTTTCTGCGGTGGTCGGAAGTGCAGTGTGTTGTCTGAATAAAAACCTACAACCTGTTTTCCAGTCATTGACTGGGTCAAGGGTGTAAATATGCCTGTAAATACGGTAACTGTATATAAGCACACTATGTAGAATGTAATTGTATATTTGAATATTGTAATTTTAAGTGGTGATGGGGGCACTTTCGTGTATGTGGGGCTATGCCCTTTCTCCATTCAACATCCATAAATTGTACCTACAATTGGTGGAAAATAAATAATAATAATAAAGGGTGCATGAATGAAGCATATATAGGCTATTAGTACGATGGGGTCGCCACTCCCAAAGTGATTTATTAATGACTGATAGATGCTATGAAATGAGAATTCAGTGTGTTGCTGGAACGAAAGATGACAGGGAAACCCGGAGAAAAACTGTCTCGCCTCCGCTTTGTCTAGCACAAATCCCTCATGGAGTGACCGGGATTTGGACCCCGTTATCCAGCGGTGAGTGGCCGACGCGCTGCCGTCTGAGATACGGAGGCTCAGTGTGTTGTCTGAATATTAAGAGAAAAGTGGTGGAACAAACACTAACACCCAGTCTCTGAGCCAGAAGTAATTAGACGGGATTAAAATCTTCGATCCGGATAGAAATCAAATCCGGGACCTTCTGAAACGACGGCCACAACGCTGGCTGTTCAGCCAAGGATTCGAACAAAGTGAAATCCTTATTGAGTTTTATTATTACTATCAGTAACATTCCATTATCGTAATAGAAAAAAGCAAAAATCATTATTTAGTTTCATTATTTCTATCAATTTTAAACACGTAACGTTCGTTGTTCAATCTTGCCGCCTGATTATTTTTCAGGGACTTGAAAACGCTTTAAAAATATAGTTAAGTACCATAGTTAAAACTCTAGGCTTTAAAGTTATACAAACATGTACGGCGTCTGGAGGGACAGATTTTATTTGTACTGTTGCTTAAGAATGAAGGAAATTCATACTTTAAAACGTGGGAGCGGCTCCACGCGCTGCGCTCACGAGAGACAGCGCTGGCTTCACGAAAAGCTGCATCGACTGCACCTCGACATTGCCTGACAGCAAAACAAAGCTTCTTCTTCTTCTTCTTCTCCTCCTCCTGCTCCACACGTGGCGCGAAATCGCCATGATAGGTAGGAGGTGCTAAACGCCGAGATTTCTCGAGCAGTCGCGAGCTTAGCCGATGATGGCTGCACCTCGACATTCCCTAGACACAAGTACAGGATGGAAGTTGCCGAAGCTGTGCCGACATCGCACGAACAACGAATTGACATGTTTTCCACTTGGAGCGGAAAACACGCCAACATGTTAAAAGTGTTAACTCTACATTCTGAGCTAACATGCAAAGTCAATTGGAAGACACAATCACAATATACATGTCAACTGTAACATGTGTTAAATGTTAAACAGTGAGAGACCGGCCTGTTGGGTAATACAGTCGACACTCGCGATTCAAGGCAATAAAGCATCACTTGCACATATCACTACAGAGTAGTAGTCATATCTATGCTAAAACTCCTTTACAAGGCTGACCTTTGAACTGTTTGCTGTTGAACAGGGCAATTCATTACCACAGTCTTTTTTTAAATTTTTTTTTTTTTAAATCTTTATCTTTACCAAGTAGTGTTTCTCGATTGTTCAGTTCGGCTCAGTCGCAGATAGGACCAGTTGCTCTGACTGATGTGTAAGATATACTTTACTATAAGTTATTGATTTGGCGATAAAGTTATGTACACATTTCAGGTATTTTCAGCAAATCAGGCCTAGAACAAGTTTATCATCGTACAGCAAACTTCTTTGTAATTCGCTCTGCATGCCGAATGCCCTTCTATAACACTACCCGAGCAAATGTTATGAAGGTATTGGTTGTACTCGAACTTTTTCTATAGGCCTAGCAAATATTGATATTTAGAAAGAATATTGATATACCGGTATACTTAGTGAGACGGATAGTCACCGGTACATTTTCACAATACACAGTTCGTTTGACTGGCTTAGAATAATCGTTTCATTGCATTCCGCCGCTCAGCCAGGTCAAACATGTATTGTATTTCCCGTTGCCAATTTTATTTATTGTGTTGGTCATAGAGCAGAATCATCAAACATAACCTTCCTTCTTTGTGAACTCGCTCGTGAAAGGTATGAATCAAAATAGGCAAACATAATTTGTGGCATATAAATTCGTTTTCAACCCCGGTTTGAAGTTTATTACTCATTAACCCAACATCGGTCGAACTTCGGAACGTCACGTCATCGGTCGAGGTGTTAGCGCGGCGCTCACGCTAATTAAAAAGAAGTTTCCGCCTTTCTTATGTATATCAATCGGATATTATCTTGATATGAAGTTTCTATTTTTATTCTTTTGTCACCTTATGGAGCACTTTAATTTATTTTTATCACATTTGGTCTCAAACCCCAAAGTAACGTAAGTCATAATGCCTTATTATACAAATGAACGACGAGTGCCGTAATAAATGATGAAAATTATTATTTTAAATTTAGAGAATCTATTCACAAATGATATTAAACGATGTAATATACAAAACAATGTACAATATGCCAATGAGAGAACAAAATTATTGTATTATGTACAGTTCATCCATATTCTGAATATTGTCTTTGGTATCTTGGAGCTTCATTCACTGCTGCTGACATCCCTGGCTTCCTTCTCACCATAGCACTGATGACACATGGTTATTGTATGCTCTCCACAAATTGAAGGCTGACAAGAAATGCACCGAACCATGGAAAAACGATTCTTTCTTTCCGGGCAAAAGCCACATCTCACCCTCTCTTTGTTTGTAACAGGTTGATGAGTACACTTTGTTTTTGGATATTGGAGGTATTTCCTTATTCAAATCTTCAGGTCGTTCTGAACTCCTTCCTTTGAAAGACTTGCCACCATATGATTTCTTGTGAGACCCAATGCCAGACTTTTCAAAAATTTTCTTCGTTCCATTTTACTGTTAGTGTCGCAAAAGAGGATTACTTGAGCATTGATGGCACCACCATAAAAAAAAAAAAAAAAAAAAAAAAAAAATATCTGAGTGGCCACTGACAACATAATCTGGCAACAGTATACTGTGATTTCATCTTATCAATGACATCTACACCTCTTTTCGTGAGGTTGTACAATGTCACCATTGTTGGCTTCTCCTTGTCGCCAGTAGTTGGATCAATTTCATCTGAGTCATGCATACTTGAAACCAGAACAACGTTTCGGCTCTTTTTGGGAACATACGAAACAACTGTACAGTCTTCTCGGAAGGCAAACGGGCTACTATTTATAGGCCGTTGCTTCGTATTTACAAGTTCCGGTGGCAGTTCCACCTTATTCTTTTTTAGAGTCCCAATTACTGTCAAGTTATATTGGTGTAGAAATTCATGTGTAAGCGGAATAGACGAAAACCAATTGTCGATTGTAACATTTCTTCCCGACCCTTTGATTGGTTCAACAAGTCTCTTGACAATGGCACTGGGTCTAGTATCCAACATGTAAGGCCCGGAAGGCTGTCCGGTCACATAAATCTCCATATTTGATGTATAAAATATCCTTGAATCTGCCAGAGAAAATATCTTTTTGCCATATTTGGCCGGCCTCCTTGGCATGAACTGTCTAAATGCACATCTACCACAAAATGATTCAAGCATTTCGTAAACTGTAGCGTATTCAGAAATGCTGTAGATGTTCACACATCTTGCTGCGAAACCTTCAAACACATTTCTGATCGGGGCTAGTCTATCAAGTGCTTTCCTTGTCAACTTCGTCCGTGCATCATTTAAACGAAGACTAAGCAACAGTAACAGAAATCTTCGGTAACTCATTGTAATTACATAAAATCAGCTTCATGGTCCATATCGCACTTCAATAGATTCACAATTAAGTATTTGTCAATCTTATGTTAATTTTAAGGACACTTCCTCTAAAGCATTACTTTGTCAGTTTATACATTTTTCATCTAAACAGTGTGGCTGAAGATGTTGATAATATACGAAACATGTACCACTTTTGACCATTAAAAATTGCCTTAAGCAATCATTGTATTGATTAGGTGGAAAATTAATAAATACTTAATTGTGAACTCATTGTAAGTTGAAAATATTCTGGAGCAGTCCCATCCTTATCCCATAAATCCTCCACAATCTTGTGTGACGATTTTTGCACGCCTGCTAAATACAAGAGACCTAGAACTGCCCTTATTTCATCAGGATTTGTATCTATAACACCACTTTTCCTGCTGTAGTTACTTCAAATTTTATGAAGACAATCGTTTGTGTACGCTGTAATTTCTTCAATCACTTCGTCAGGGAAAAATATTTTCCATGCATCAAGAACAGTGCTAGCCTTTTTTTTTTACAATTTCTCCTTTGACTCTCGGTGGATGAATAACTATATTTCTGCGCTTCCTACGTACTTGTTGGCGTGCTGCATGAGCATGCCAAACGGTCAGTTGATCCTTACCTATATACTCCACTCAAGGTTCTGTTATTTCCTGCTCATCACCGGCAGGTTGTTCACTTCCGCTATCATGGTCACTGTTATTTGACTGTTCTGCGTCTGAATCAACTGAATCATCTAACTTTTGAGATGGGCCTATTTCAGTGTCATTATCAGATTCTTCCAACAGCCACTGGATTACCTGAGCATCTGAACGATCCATAGTTCCTGATGAATACTACATGTAACTTCACGTGCACTGAAATAGCAAACAATGAACTCAAAACATCTACTCGGAGTCTTCTAATTCAATAATCACGACACAACATTACTTAGAATCCAAACGAACACCATCAGTCGAGGTGTTAGCGCAGCGCTCACGACTTCACAAATAAGCAGTCTAGGTCACTCTGATGACACCTAGGCAGCCGTTAACAGCACTATTCGATTGCTGACATATCACCGGTCAGTTAAATAGCAGCACACGTCAGCAGAACAAAAGAAAAACAAGCACGGCCAGTTAAAATCTTTTGTTAGCGCTGCGCTACCCCTCGACCGATCTTGGGTTAAAATAAATTAAATATGACGGCAGAAATAGAATGATTAACAGCCTTCATCCTCCGTGTTGCCAGTTGAACCACTTTTTCTGCCGCTATCATTGTCAGGGTTGCCACCAGTCAAGAAGTTGTACAAAATTTTCCCCTGTAAAGGTACTAGATTATGAAAAATATCACGTTTCTTCACTAGAGAGTAGGATTATTCATAAAGGCAGTATAAAATCACGTTGATTAAATGACAAATTTATCCATACTATGTAATGGCTAATATCAGCAAGTACTGGAGCAATTCTAAAAATTATGTTACTAATGTAAATATTCATTATCCCTGAGGGACATGGACTGTATTTTATTTTCAAAACAATTCGGGAGGGGGTACGGGGGGACATATAAAAATACTAGGTTAATATAGGCGAAACATCGAATTTGTCGTACAAGGACGAGACAAAGCTCAATTTAAGCCCCTTGACGCAAAGAACAAAACTCGGTAAGCCCTACAGGCCCAAAAAACCATGTTTTAAGGCCCTAAAACCAACCGTTATGGAGATATTGGCACCACACTACCCCTGCTCTAGGAATCGCATAAAGAAATTAACTGCCGTAACCATGGCAATGTCATCTCCAAGATTCTACAGCAGCGAGATTATCTACAATACAACTTATCACAGAAACCATAACATGTTACAGACATGAAAACTGGTGTTTAGAATCTCCTTTAAAAATAAAAAGAATACAAGTTTTTGTTTTCAGAAAATCCACTTAATAGGTCATGGGGTGGGGGAGGTGAAAAGAAGTGAGGAAAGATTTGAATTATTTATATGAGGATACATATATCTCAGAAACTTAAGATGTTACAGGCATTAAAATTGGAACTTGGAATCTCCTTTAAAAATAAATGAACACACTATTTTGGAAAATTCACTTCATCATTTTCATTTCCCGTTTCCAGCTTCCTGGGTCGGGTTGTGAATCAAGTACCTCCATTGCTGCCTGTCTCTCCATCACTCTTCTCCTTTTTAAAGTACATCTTCTGGTTTTCCTCCCCTCTTCTCAATGCACTCTAACTCTGAATCTGTCCATGTCTTTTGGGGTCTTCCTCGTGCTCTTTTTCCTATTAACTTCTCTAAAAAAGTTTTTTTTTTGGCCACTCTCTCTCTTCTCCCATTCTCATCATATGCTCATACCACTTTAGCTTTGTTGTTTCTATCCTGTCTTGAAGTTTCAAGATTCCTGTCCTTTTCTTCTCTCTTCATTTCTAATTCTATCCTTTCTGGTCTTGCCCTCGATACTTCTTAGGAATTTCATCTCCGCTGCTTTTATTCTATTCTCCTCTTGTTTTGTTATAGTTCATGATCCAGCTGCATAGGTTAGTATGGGTTCATAATAGGTTGAATATAATACTTTCTTACATTTTTCGGGACCTCTTGGTTTTACAAATTATCCCTTACACTCTGGTAAAAGCTGTTTGTTTGTTGTATTCTTTTACCTATTTTCTCGGTTATCTTTCCATCTTCTGTGATCACACTTCCCAAGTACTTGAAACTTTTAGCCACTTCCAGAATTTTACCATTCAGTTTTATCTTTCCTCTTCCTTCCTTCCTTCCTTCCTTCCTTCCTTCCTTCCTTCCTTCCTTCCTTCCTTCCCCTTGTCGTCACTATTGTTTTACTTTTCTCTGTGCTTACTTTCATCCTACATTTTTCTAACTCTTGATTCCATACATTTAATTGTTTTTGCACTTCTGTTTCATCCTCACCCTATATTACTATCTTGTCCGGCTCCATGGCTAAATAGTTAGTGTGCTGGCCTTTGGTCACAGGGATCCTGGGTTTGATTCCCGGCAGGGTTGGGAATTTTAACCATCATTGGTTAATTTCGCTGGCACGGGGGCTGGGTGTATGTGTTGTCTTCATCATCATTTCATCCTCATACAATGCGCAGGTCACCTACGGGAGTCAAATCGAAAGACCTGCACCTGGCAAGCCGAACATGTCCTCGGACACACTCGGCACTAAAAGCCATACGTCATTTCATTTTATTTATCACTATATCATCTGCAAACAATATGGTTTTTGTTGCCTGTCTTCCCAATCTCTGTTAATGTTCTTAGGAATTTCATCCATGACTATGATGAATAGTATGGGGTATAGTACACTTCTCTGTCGGAGACCAGTTTCAACTTTAAACCATTTTATTTTTCCTGTACTAGTCTTCACACTGCTAACACAGTTTTTGTACATAGCTTTTATCATTTGCACTTCCACTCTGTTTAACTTGTTTTTTCCTTAATGTGTCTCATACCAACTGTCTGGGTACACTGTCATAAGCTTTCTCAATGTCAATAAATGTCATCACTATGTCTTTTCCAAACTCCTATCTTTTCTCCATCATATGTCTTCAGGTCAAACGTTGATCTGTCTTTCGTAAAACCATACTGTTCTTCCATTTCTCCTTCTAGCTTCCTCCTCAGTCTTCCTTCCAATACTCTCTCAAATATCTTAGCTACATGGGCAATAAGGGTGATCCTTTTGTAGTTATTACATTCCTTTTAATCATCTTTTTTAAATATCGGGATAAGTTAACCCTTTCCCCAATCTTCTGGGATCTCTTTCTCCTCCAGATTATTCTAAATAATCTATACAGCCACTGTAGCCCTATTGGTCCTGCTGCTTTTTATCATTTCTGTAGTTACCTCATCCACTCATGCTGCTTTACTGCTCTTAATCTTTTGTATAGCTTCCTCTATTTCTAACATTGATATCTCCTTTTCTTCTTCTTCTTTCCTCATTGTTTCTTCTTGCTCCTTCTCATTTACCAGTTCACTGTATTGAATATTTAGCAATTCTGAGAAGTATTCTTCCCATCTTGTTAGTATGTCATCTCTTTGCGTCAATATCTGCCCTGTTTCAGTTTTAACAAATTTTGTATCTTCCCTATTTTGTAAACTATTCTTCACCAAACCATACAAAACCTTTTTACTTCCCTTTATATCCTCCTGTAAAGTTTCTGTGAAGCTTTCCCAGCTCTTCTGTTTCTCCTCTTGTACTATTTTCTTACATACCTTTTTAGCTTCTTTATATTTCTGCAAATTCTCTGTACTATTGCTGCCTATCCACTTCCTCCAAGCCATTTGTTTCTCTTTAGCTGCTTCTTCTACCCTGCTGTTCCATCATGGAATCTCCTTTTCCTTTTTCTTCCCTGATAGTCTTCCATAGGTGTTTACTTTACAGATCCATTTCTGAAACATGTCCATTCCTCTTCCACACTGTTCACGTCAACTTTGGGAATTTCTTTCTTCAGATCCTCTTGAAACATTTCCCTTATTTCTTTCTCTTTTAACTTCCATCCCTTTATTTTTTCTTTCCCTTTCTTTCTCTTAACTTCATTATTTTACCAAGTCTTAATTTGGCTACCACCACTTTATGGTCTCCTTCAAAATCTGCTCTTGGCATTGCTGTCCCATCTTCCAGGTGTCTACATTTCTCCTTCTCCACCAGAATAAGATCAGTCATTTTCTTTGTCTTTCTATCTCCCCAACCATATCTAGTTATTTTTTGCGAGTTCTTTTTTCTAAACCACATATTGCCAACAATTAATCCATTCCTTCTACAAAAATCTATTACCTAATCTCCATCTTGGTTTCCATAACTATAGGGCCAATTATCTCTTCTTTTCCCTGTCTGTCTGTTCCAACATGTGCATTCATGTCTCCCATTATTACAACCTCTTTGTCTTCAATACAACTTTCCAGTTCTTCTAGAAACTCTTTTAAATATTCATCTGCATTCTCCAATTGGGGTGCATAAACCTTTATAAAATCCCTGATTCCACTCTCAAGTCCAAGTCTAACTTTAATTATCCTGTCACTGATCTGGTCAATTTTGTCCACATATTGTGCTAGGTCTTGTCTCAATATAACACAAGCACCATTTGTTGCCATCTTTCCTCCACTCCAATATATTCTATATCCTTTCTTCAATTCTTTTTGACCTTTCCCCTTCCATTTTGTCTCACTTATTCCCATCATTGCTGGCGACCAGGAGTGAGTTACCAGGAAAATTTGTAACATCCAATAACGGACCATTTATGTTGATATTATAAATTTACTCATTTGAGACAAATGTTTCAGATTCCCTATGGGAGTCAACATCTGTATCATCTCGTGGCCAGGCAGGCATCAATTTTTGGTAATGAGACGGGGTCTCTCATAATGCATTGGCACTGCCGGTGGCTCCAGATAGCCTGCACAGTGGCCTCCACGGAGTAACTGTTCCTTCTCGTCAAAACACTTGGGGAGATGAAAGTTATTATCTTGGGACACATGAATATTAAATAAACTATTTGTGGCTTGCCCGCAAATTGCCACGCAAATAGAAACAATTAACATTCCATGGTTCCCCATTTCTCTATGTAATGTTTGGGCACCATGGTTACAGTTTTCACTGTAAACCAAAATTTATATTTACTAGCATAGAGACTTATACTTAAATCACAGGGGTAGGATTTTAAATAATTAACCATTAAGTATCGCTTAAGAAAGAAAAATAACGCAATATAAAATACAAATGAATTTATTATACAAAACAATGAGATGAATTGGAAAATATCCTTAAAGCGTGGAGGGATTTAGAATTTACTGAATTTACTATTGCTTGCTTTATCTAGTTGAAGCTCACCAATTGCAGCTTCCGTTGAAGTCATCTGGTTTCCGTGGTTACTCGTTCTCTTCTTCTCGATGTAGAATTTCCTCCATGGACATCCTTCCTTCCTTCTCTGATATGGTACGGGCTATCTGGACTAACACTCCCTAATTGCCTAGTCTTTAAATTAGACATTGGCCCTATACTTGTAATAACTGATTCAGCTTTGATCGTATGAGGAGAAAATTCAGAGATATGAATTTTTCCATATTAGTAGAAATCTCAATCCAACTGAGCTATACTGTTTATACGGTACAGACTTGTACCAAAATTCCGTAGACTTGAACTAAACATAGTTCTTCATCCACAATATTTACTGAATATCACACCAGCCATAAGCTTGTTTCGTTTCTCGTAGATCCGATAACATTACCGCACGTAAGTACTGTATCGAAGCGATAACACATTGTACAAAAGTAACTATGTTGCGGAGCGACCACACACTGTTTCAAATATCAAATCACGTCGTTCAAAGTAGATGTTCACAGTAGAAGTACTAGTGATGGAGTATCTGTAGTTAGGTTGTAAGGTTGTAAGGTCGTAAGGTTCCGTTCTCGTGTTGAGAATCAGTATATATCCGGGCTCACCCCCACTCTTGGTAACAGTTCAATCTCAAAAACTCATATACAACGAAGTATCTGACTCGATAGATCGAAGCATCAACTCCCCTTCTCTTCCTCCTCGACAAGTCCAGAAGGCGTGGCGATGATTTAGCTGACCAGTTTGCAAGCCTCGCGCACGGGTCGCTGTTTACTAGCCTTGGTCATAAAATAAACCCATGACTCACGCAAAATCCCAAGCTTCAAGAATAACCCTCCGTATACACAAACATGAGATGAAATGAAAACAACTATGTCTCAACATATTGACTGTATTTACAACATAATGAATTCTTATCCTACATAATATAATAATTTAAATAATAAAACGATGTTATCATATATACAATACGATTCCAAAAAGCCTTGATTACAAATGATTGATGACGAATAAATATGTTATTACAAATAATTGCCGATGGCGGATAAACTTGATATCAAATGATATCGCGTAAAATGATATTATATTAAATTAGTAGGGCTGGAGAAGCCTGGACGGTTACATACGCCCTCCTGTTATTTACAGATATAACATATCGTCCCTGCTCTGGCAAACTAGTGAAACTGACAAACTAAGGAATCTGTAGTTCTGAAGTTCTGGTCTAAATTTTGTTATTTATATACTGTCTACCCTCTGACATAGTCTCACATCTGCAGCTCATTCTGTATGCCTAACACATAAAACCAATAATTAAATATAAACATTGATTTGACATGAGTAATCACAACTTCTTTCAGCTCTCGTAACCTTTTGACAATTTTCAGATTCGTTAGTTTGCCAGAGCAGGGACGATATATGAAAATAACACACTACAACAAAATGGCTGATATACACATCATTACATCTGACACACACTTAATAAAAACATACATAATTAAATCTTGTATCTCACTGTAGAGTGTCTGTTTCAACGATACCATATAACATAATTCCTGCCAATTTTCTTCCGAAAGTTTGTCAGCAACACTCATAATATTTACAACAACAGGTAAGGAACACTATCTTTGCACTTCACCATCAAAGTGTTCGGCAGTTCCAGGTTATCATAATATATACACCACACACACACATAATCACACGTGGCTTACCTCTCTTAGATGGCCGCAAGCAATTTCTTGTTTTCATTGCAAAAAAAATATTACTACTTAGAAAATTATTGCATTAATTTTCTTCTGCAGTTTATTAAAAAAAATCCCAAGTTACTCATGGCTTCTACAATGGTGTCAGGTCTAGGTTCACAACCTATACATGAATTCACGTTTTCTAACTCAAGTACATTTAATGTTATCA
Source organism: Anabrus simplex (assembly GCF_040414725.1). NCBI lineage: Eukaryota > Metazoa > Arthropoda > Insecta > Orthoptera > Tettigoniidae > Anabrus > Anabrus simplex. The sequence continues at coordinate 1,637,886,839 of NC_090265.1, read as the reverse complement.
AAACAACATCTGGGAGACATTACACTTAATTCGCAGAAATATATCGTCTCAGAGAGCGAATATTATAAGTGCCCAACATGACACGATTACCATCTTTCAATCTGTATGCACAAGGACCAACCTGACAATGAATCTGGAATGGACCCTGATACAACAAAAAGAATTTCTTCGTCACCTTCTCTTCACTGGACGAGAGCATGGGAACACGTAACAGAACAGAATCTCCTACCTGAAATTCGTCTAACACCTGACGTTTCTGCTGTCTGCTACGCTTCTCAGCCGCTTTAATCAAATTCTCTCTCGCTAATCTGACATATATCTGAGAGTCCCGCTGAGGTTCCTGTGTAATACCTAGTACTTTTGTCAGCTCATTCCTTGGATTGCTGCCAAAATGAACCTCTAATGGGGTGAATTTCGTACTATCATGCTGAACCATGTTAATCCATTTCTCAATCAACGCTAAAGAACCAACCCACGCAGTGTGCTTGTCATGAACTAACGATCGAAACATCCTACCTAATTCCTTCATCGTGCGTTCACACATATTCGCTTGTGGATTCCTAATTGAGGAAAAAACATGTGTGATACCTAACTCTGTCATCACAGCCTTCCACTTCTTCGATGTAAATTGAGAACCGCTATCAGATAATAACCTCCTAGGCGTACCTAATTCATGAACATACTTGTCACTAATAATCTTACTGCAACTAAGACCTGTCGTTTTTCTCATCGGATACAATTTGACTAACTTGGAAAAAGCGTCAATCACCACAAAAACGTATTGGTAGCCATATTTACCACGAACTACTGGTCCAAATAAGCCAATACAAACAAGATCACCGGTTTTCTCAGTAATGACCGTTTGCCTAGGTCCTTCGAGATACCTATTGGGAGCTTTACTCCGTTGACATAAATCACAAGAGGAAATAGTTTTCCTAATTTCCCTTCCCATCTTATCCCATACAAAACTTCTCTGAATCTCATACAACACTTTACTTGCACCAAAATGTCCCAACTCCTTATGAATGAACCAAATTAATTCCGTTTTCAAAGACTTAGGTACACATATAAGCCAATGATTGTCACCACAATTCCTCGTTAAAAATTGATCGAAGAAGGTGTGTCTACCTTTTTGCACACTTTCCTGATCTCCGTTCTCAAGTTCTCTTATCACATATTTACACTCATTATCCTGAGATTGTTCAAAACACATCTTCTTTAATTTATTCAAGACTTCCTTATTGTCTTTATGAAGACATGCACAGATTAAAATGCCTTCCTGGGTCTTAATAACACTACCTTCATTACACAAATCTCGGTCTCTGGATAGCAAATCGGCTAACACATTGTTCTTGCCTTTAATGTGTACCACTTTAAAATCATACTCTTGTATTGCTAAAATCCATCTACTGACTCTGTTAGATGACAATTTACAAGTAGAAATAAAAGATAGCGCATGATGGTCGGTCCAGATCTCAAATTTAGTACCCAACACGTACATCCTGAACTTACTTAGCGAATAAATAATCGCTAAGAACTCTAATTCAGTAATCGTATAGCGTTTCTCAGCTGCACTAAGCCCTCTCGAAGCCAATGAAACAATCCCTAAGTTGTTCTCGTCATCCTCCTGACATAGAACTCCAGCAATGCCACAATGTGATGCATCAGTCAACATAACATACTTCTTATCTCCTCTAGGATATTTCAAAATCACAGCTTTCCTAAAACCATTTTTTAGCTCTTCAAATGCCTTCTCATGGTATTCTGCGCACTTCCACTTATTTCCAGCTTTCAGCAAATCTCTAAACGGCTCTAATAAGTAGGAAAATCTTAAAACAAATCTTCTAAAAAAGTTACATACTCCAATGTATGATCTCAATTCTTTTATATTCCTGGGCCTTTTTGCATTCAATATTTTCTCTATTCTCGTGCTTTCTGGAGTCACACCTACTGCAGATACACAGTGTCCTAAAAAGATGACTTCGGACTGACAAAAAATGCATTTCTCCAGTTTAAGAGTGAAACCTGCCTGTTCTAACTTGGTAAATACCCTGTCGAGATGTTCTAAATGCTCTTCAAGACTGCAAGACGAAATTACTAAATCATCAATATAAATAGTGGCATAGTGGTCAGCTTCGTTCCCCAGAGCAATATTCAAAGCACGAATTAAAGCAGAAGAACTAGTACGAGTACCATATGGGACACGACAGAATTGATACAGATTACTCTTGTGACTGAAAGCTGTTAAAGGTCTATCTTCCTCCCTTAACGGAATCTGCCAGAAACTACTACGTAAATCAACAGTAGAAAACCAAACTTTCCCTTGAAAATCCTGTATCAGCTCCTCTACAGTTAACGATTTTAATTGATCAGCAGCAATGCGTCTGTTCATCTCCCTCCCATCAATACACAAACGGACAGAACCGTCGTTCTTAGGCACAACCAATAAAGGATTGACACACTGACTACTCGAAACTTCAATAATGCCATCCTCTAACATAGCTTCAATTTGATTGTCTACCGCTTTAGCATACTTATGTGGTATCGGATATCTCGGTCCAGCGAATATACTTTGATCCAGCACTGAAAATGAGTGTTCATACACATGTGTTTTGCCAGGTTTCGATGAAAATACTTCCTTGTGTTCTCTCAACACATACAACAGTCGGTCCCTCTGACCTTCTTCCAAATTGCTACTATCTACCGCTTCTCTCAAAGCATCATCGTGGTTCTCCTCTAACCACACTTCACACAACTTAAAATCCGCTCTCTCTTCTTCATCTTTTGAAACCTCATTAACACACCACGTTACAAACCTCCACTTTCGTCTGAACTTCGGCATCCCACGTGAATTTAACATCCTCATTATCCCACCTTAAATATACTATCACATCATTGTAATCTAGCCGAGCTGATCCCAAGATAACATCAAATATAAGATTCAGAATAACAAGACAGATCTGAATTTTCGACTTCCCGTTAATACAAATAGGTATGGCAACTTCTTTACATATTTGCTTGGATCGTTTACCTACAGCAGTGACAATATATGTGGATTTCACAGGCATTTCTTCAATCTCAATATTCTCCTTCTTTCTGTCCTCATACCACTTCAAACTTACACATGATCTTTGACTGCCTGAATCCAATAAAGCCTGATACTGCGCCCTCCATACAACGATCGTAACAACGGGGTTCTCACTTTTACTACCAACTTCGACTTGATTCACTTTAACCTCCCGTAATAACTCATCTCTAACATCGAGATCATAATTCATGTGCGTCATTACACAATTTCTCGCAACATGTACTGAAGACTGATAATCTGATCTCTCATTACCGTCTACTATCAGTTTAAATTACTTTCTCTCCTTGTATCCTGATTTCGGCTTGTACCTTCCTCTGCATTACGTTCCCTGTGAACATTCCTATTTTGCTGGTGTGACTGATTACCTACAGGTTGTTGTCTCGGTTGAAACTGACCACGGTGATTGTGTTCTTGTCTTCTGGGTGGTGTCTGATAGTTTGTGTGCTCTCGTGTACTACTAGTATTTCCTAACGCATCGAAACTTGCTAGCAATCTTTCCATTCCCTGAATAGACTCTATCTGTTGCTTCGCGGATTTTGTTGGGAAAATGTCTGAGTAATAACTTCACAATATATCTCTCCGCTGACATCCCATCTACGTTTTTACAAATCATAACATGGGCTAGAAAATACTCTGTCATAGAAACTCCCTCGTGTGGCCTAAATTTCCCAAAGACAATGCGTTCTCTTTCCCTGCTTTGTATAGCTTCACTCCAAAATTTTTCCGTGAAATATTTCTGGAATTCCACCATACTGGTCATGCTGCTCTTATACACCGCAAACCATGATTTCGTTTCCCCAATAAAAGCTTTACCAATTATTTCTAACGCTTCTTCCCATTCAATGATTCCTTCTTCTATTCGCTTTTCAAACCGTTTCTTAACAGTGTTTAAAAAATCTAAAGGGTTTGTCTGCCTCCCATTGAATTTAGGTAGTTCAGTTTCATATATGATATTTGTACCATGGCACTGACTTCCTATATTACCTTGCTTTTCTCTGATTTCTTTACGTATTTGTGCCTCCGATCTAGCAATACGTTCATTCATTCTTTTCTCTCTAGTTTCTACGTCATTTGCAATGTGTTCCTGTCTTTCCTTGGTGGCTTTAATTTCAATAGCATTTTCCTCTGCTTTCTTAAACTTTTCATTACATATTTTGGCATTAATCTCTACCTTACCACACAGATCATCGTATTGTTGTTGTACTCTTTCTTTAACTTTACTATTTTCTTTCTCTACCAACTCTATGACTTCGGTTTTATGTTCAGTTCTTCTACCACTTTCTCATGTTGGCTGCGTCTCATCTCCTGTTCCGCTAACTGATTCTCAAAAAGTTTCTGCTGCTCTAGTGCTTCATCTAATCTATGATCTAAAGCATCCATCCTAGCATTCACTTCTCTGCTAATTTCCGTTTTAGTCTGTTCTATCTCCTTGCTAATTTTGGTTTTCGTCTGTTCTATCTCCTTTCTATTTTCTTTAATCTCTGTCTGTGTTTTCTCTACTTCTTTCTTTATTTCATTCATTTGTTCAAATATCCCTTGCATCATCACAAACAGTTGTTCCATATTCTTATCACTATTCGTATTACCTTTCTCGCCCTCCATCCTAGCTACATCGGATTCTGTACTATTTTCCATGTTCCCACCACTCTCTACCGTTTTATCTACTTCAATGCGCTCATCAACAACATTCCTAGAATTCAGCGTCTCGCCTCCCTTTACTAAGTTTCCACTATGTAATTTCATGTCCTTTTCACCTTGTGCAGCCATGATTCCCCCAAAATCACACATACAAATTATATGCACACTCACTTAACCCCCACAAACACAGACTCTACTTTACTGCTTTCCTTCCACGAATACTTAATGGTTTTCGAGCTCCACGTTGGTGTGACAAATGTAACTGTTCCCTCTCATCAAAACACTTGGGGAGATGAAAGTTATTATCTTGGGACACATGAATATTAAATAAACTATTTGTGGCTTGCCCGCAAATTGCCACGCAAATAGAAACAATTAACATTCCATGGTTCCCCATTTCTCTATGTAATGTTTGGGCGCCATGGTTACAGTTTTAAATAAAACTGTAAACCAAAATTTATATTTACTAGCATAGAGACTTATACTTAAATCACAGGGGTAGGATTTTAGATAATTAACCATTAAGTATCGCTTAAGAAAGAAAATTAACGCAATATAAAATACAAATGAATTTATTATACAAAACAATGAGATGAATCGGAAAATATCCTTAAAGCGTGGAGGGATTTAGAATTTACTGAATTTACTATTGCTTGCTTTATCTAGTTGAAGCTCACCAATTGCAGCTTCCGTTGAAGTCATCTGGTTTCCGTGGTTACTCGTTCTCTTCTTCTCGATGTAGAATTTCCTCCATGGACATCCTTCCTTCCTTCTCTGATATGGTACGGGCTATCTGGACTAACACTCCCTAATTGCCTAGTCTTTAAATTAGACATTGGCCCTATACTTGTAATAACTGATCAGCTTTGATTGTATGAGGAGAAAATTCAGAGATATGAATTTTTCCATATTAGTTGAAATCTCAATCCAACTGAGCTATACTATTTATACGGTACAGACTTGTACCAAAATTCCGTGGACTTGAACTAAACATAGTTCTTCGTCCACAATATTTACTGAATATCACACCAGCCATAAGCTTGTTTCGTTTCTCATAGATCCGATAACATTACCGCACGTAAGTACTGTATCGAAGCGATAACACATTGTACAAAAGCAACTATGTCACGGAGCGACCACACACTGTTTCAAATATCAAATCACGTCATTCAAAGTAGATGTTCACAGTAGAAGTACTAGTGATGGAGTATCCGTAGTTAGGTTGTAAGGTTGTAAGGTCGTAAGGTTCCGTTCTCGTGTTGAGAATCAGTATATATCCGGGCTCACCCCCACTCTTGGTAACAGTTCAATCTCAAAAACTCATATACAACGAAGTATCTGATTCGATAGATCGAAGCATCAATTCCCCTTCTCTTCCTCCTCGACAAGTCCAGAAGGCGTGGCGATGATATAGCTGACCAGCTTGCAAGCCTCGTGCACGGGTCGCTGTTTACTAGCCTTGGTCATAAAATAAACCCATGACTCACGCAAAATCCCAAGCTTCAAGAATAACCCTCCGTATACACAAACATGAGATGAAATGAAAACAACTATGTCTCAACATATTGACCGTATTTACAACATAATGAATTCTTATCCTACATAATATAATAATTTAAATAATAAAACGATGTTATCATATATACAATATGATTCCAAAAAGCCTTGATTACAAATGATTGACGTTGAATAAATATGTTATTACAAATAATTGCCGATGGCGGATAAACTTGATATCAAATGATATCGCGTAAAATGATATTATATTAAATTAGTAGGGCTGGAGAAGCCTGGACGGTTACAACGGTATGCACTGGCCATGCGTCTTGGTAGGTGTGCTGGGTGCTAGCTGATGGGCCCAGCCTGGCATATGGGGGCGGAGCGCTGGCGACCAGGAGTGAGTTAGCTGGAAAATTTGTAATGTCCAATAATGGACCATTTATGTTGGTATTATGTCTTTCTTCTTCTCTATCAGTTCTTCTACCTTGCCATTCAAAGTCATGACATTGATGATACTGATTCTTATGATGTCTGGTAGCCCACTTCTCACAGTTCCCCCAGAACACTAGGAACTGCGCGTCACTTCAGGGTGACGCCCTAGCATTTTCTGAGGCTTCGATTCACTTGCACTCATTTTATAGGCTGTTTGTACGATGGGTTCGCTACTCCCAAAGGCATTTTATTACCTTCTGCCATGTTCAAATTATGTCGCCCCTAACATGGAGTCAGACGCCTTTTGTTGCCGCTCCTCCGGAGTACAGACGCTACAGGTTTGCCCCTTCCACCATCTCCACCGTACCGAAGTCCATCTTGTCCGCCGTAGATACCATTGAGGTCTTCACCCATAACCCAGGGCAAGGGCACTCCGTATTTTGACCCTTGGTGAGAGGGTGTCCCAGTATTTTAAAGCCCCCAGGAATTGGGCTACCTGTGGTCCATGGGTTGTATTGAGTATTTCAACCAGCCCTACAATTTGTAGGGACCCCCTATCCGCCACATGGGGACGCGCTATGTAGGGGTCAGGTTCCCCTGGTTACTTATTGGAAGTTAACTCCATCCACAAAGGCTGAGGTTATTTGCAGAGAAAATCAACTTAAGGGGGTGAAATAATAAAAAAGGGGGTGAATTTTTAATTTTCCTCTTCTTTTCCATAACAGGATTCGTTAGTTGTGGAACTCATTGTTATTGTAGGTGTAATGGTATCTTATCTTGTTGTACCTACGAAGTGAGTCAGGTCCTGTTTTTTCTATTGCCTATAAATCATTCAAAACTGATCTGCATTTAGGGCAGTCGCCAGGTGGCAGGTTCCCTATCTGTTGTTTTCCTAGCCTTTTTTAAAATGATTTCAAAGAAATTGGAAATTTATTGAAATCTCCTTTGGTAAGTTATTCCAATCCCTAACTCCCCTTCCTATAAATGAATATTTGCCCCAATTTGTCCTCTTGAATTCCAACTTTATCTTCATATTGTGATCTTTTCTACTTTTAAAGACACCACTCAAACTTATTCGTCTTCTAACGTCATTCCACGCCATCTCTCCGCTGACAGCTTGGAACATACCACATAGTCGAGCAGCTCGTCTTCTTTCTCCTAGTTCTTCCCAGCCCAAACTTTGCAACATTTTTGTAACGCTACTCTTTTGTCAGAAATCACCCAGAACAAATCGAGCTGCTTTTCTTTGGATTTTTTCCAGTTCTTGAATCAAGTAATCCTGGTGAGGGTCCCATACACTGGAACCATACTCTAGTTGGGGTCTTACCAGAGACTTATATGCCCTCTCCTTTACATCCTTACTACTGCCCCTAAACACCCTCATAACAATGTGCAGAGATCTGTACCCTTTATTTGCAATCCCATTTATGTGATTACCCCATTGAAGATCTTTCCTTATATTAACACCTAGATACTTACAATGATCCCCTAAAGAAACATTCACCCCATCAACACAGTAATTAAAACTGAGAGGACTTTTCCTATTTGTGAAACTCACAACCTGACTTTTAACCCTGTTTATCGTCATACCATTGCCTGCTGTCCATCTCACAACATTATCGAGGTCACGTTGCAGTTGCTCACAATCTTGTAACTTATTTATTACTCTATAGAGAATAACATCATCCGCAAAAAGCCTTACCTCTGATTCCACTTCTTTACTCATATCATTTATATAGTATATAAGAAAACATAAAGGTCCAATAATACTGTCTTGAGGAATTCCCCTCTTAATTATTACAGGGTCAAATAAAGCTTCACCCATTCTAGTTCTCCGAGATCTATATTCTAGAAATATAGCAGCCCATTCAGTCACTCTTTTGTCTAGTCCAATTGCACTCATTTTTGCCAGTAGTCTCCCATGATCCACCCTATCAAATGCTTTAGACAGGTTAATTGCAACAAAGTCCATTTGACCTCCTGAATCCAAGATATCTGCTATATCTTGCTGGAATCCTACAAGTTGAGCTTCAGTGGAATAAAACCGAACTGCCTTCTATCGAACCAGTTATTAATTTTGCAAACATGTCTGATATAATCAGAAAGAATGCATTCCCAAAGCTTACATGCAATGCATGTCAAACTTACTGGCCTGTAATTTTCAGCTTTATGTCTATCACCCTTTCCTTTATACACAACTCTCCATTCATTTGGTATAGGTCCTTCAACCAAACAATAATCAAATAAGTACTTCAGATATGGTACTATATCCCAACCCATTGTCTTTTGTATATCCCCAGAAATCTTATCAATTCCAGCCGCTTTTCTAGTTTTCAACTTTTGTCTCTTATTGTAAATGTCATTGTTATCATATGTAAATTTTAATACTTCTTTAGTATTAGTCTGCTCCTCTATCTGGACATTATCCTTGTAACCAACAATCTTTACATACTGCTGACTGAATACTTCTGCCTTTTGAAGATCCTTACATACACACTCCCCTTGTTCATTAAATATTCCTGGATTGTCCATCTTGAAACCTGTTTGGAACCGGGCGAGTTGGCCGTGCGCGTAGAGGCGCGCAGCTGTGAGCTTGCATCCGGGAGATAGTAGGTTCGAATCCCACTATCGGCAGCCCTGAATATGGTTTTCCATGGTTTCCCATTTTCACACCAGGAAAATGCTGGGGATGTACCTTAATTAAGGCCACGGTCACTTCCAACTCCTAGGCCTTTCCTATCCCATCGTCGCCATAAGACCTATCTGTGTTGGTGCGACGTAAAGCCCCTAGCACGAAACCTGTTTCTGCCTTAAAATACCTATAGTTACCCTTCCATTTTTCACTTAAATTTGTATGACTGCGAATTATGCTTGACATCATGTTATCCGTAGTTGCCTTCTTTGCTAGATTAAATTTCCTAGTAAGTTCCTTCAATTTTTCCTTACTTCCACAGCCATTTCTACCTCTATTTCTTCTTAGTCTCTTTATTTCTCTATTATAATAAGGTGGGTCTTTACCATTCCTTACCACCTTTAAAGGTACAAACCTGCTTTCACATTTCTCAACAATTGCTTTAAACCCATCCCAGAGTCTGTTTACATTTTTATATCTTTCTTAATGTACGGCACTGGCTCACTGGCACCTCAGGTGCGGGTTAATGTCGTACAGCACATTCGTAATGACTGGCAACAGTTTCAAGTGTTTACTGTGATGCCGCGTGGAAACATGTACAGAACGATGGTTGAGTACCGGGCTAAGATGCCCATTCGCACCTCATATGCCACCCACTGCAAAATGGTGCTGGCTGGTGAAATATACCCTTACCATCTGGTGGTCAGTCTGAGTGTGACAGCCTGAGTTGAGAAGGTTGTCTGTAGTGTGTTCTGTCTGTTGAACTGAGCATTCATTCTGTATGTCTGTGTCTGAGGAGTAGTCTATTGTGTTCGGTTGATGTGAGTGAGCGTCATGTCCCTGGAGCAGCATGAGAGAGTTCGACTCTGTATCGGTGAGGGACAGTGAACAAAGTCTGCTGTGAGAAGTGTTTTGGTTCTGTTTTGATGAATTTCCACCTTCACAATACCATTTAATTTATTCCTTTCAGAATAATATCAATGAATCCTGGTACATATTTTGTCTTTGTTAAAATACATCTTCAGCCATCAAAATACAAAAAATGAAAACAAGGATATATTTAATTTTAAAAACACTAGATGTTACTTAAGTGTCTAATTCTGTCTCTGAACTCTAGTCAGAAATTGTCACTACTGAAAGCCCATGATCATAGTAATACACATGCATATTGAGTTAAAATCTATGGACTCTATAGTTCAGTTCTTATGAGTTTCGACTTGACATTTGGGCTCTACCTTTTGGCAGAGGCTAAGTGAATTAATAAACAGCCAATCACTCTGATGGAGTGTGTTAAACTCTAGTTCCGGTTACTAGTGTTGTCGATCTGTTGTTTACTGTAACCACGTGCTATCAGCTGTGTGTTGTATTGTGTTCAGTTCTTTCCGCGGTCTTTGTCGTTTCACTCGGTCATTCTTGACAAAGCACCAACACTGGCGACTAGAAATAATGAGTTGATTGAGTGGTTGAAGGAGCACAATTAATTGGTTTGTGATAACATGTGGATAGGGAGATCTCGTGCATCTTATGAAACAAAACAAGCCCTAGTATCCAGTTTACATGGTGAATGAAATAGCCAGAAGACATGGGCATAAAGTTGTTTGCTTTCCAAAATACCATTGCTATTTTTATGCCATAGAACTGATTTTCAATTCTTCACAGGTTCGGAAGTTTGAAAGACTTTTTAGGGAAGCCATAGGCCATGTAAGTATGGAAGACTGGAGCAAGATTGTGAGACACAATCCAAGGTAAGTGAAGCTTGGGAGAGGGAAAGTATCACATACAATTGAAGACGTTATTATGTTGTTACGGTCAAGCGTGAGGGAAACCTCAACAGACGATGACAATGCCGATAGTGACTCAGAAATGAGTGGTGTATTCCCTTTGTATGATTTTTCCTTAGGAGAAATTGAATCTATTAGCAACCCGAGCTCTTCTAGATGGTGAGTAGAAATTTCATTTCAATTTCTTGCATTTTATCTGTTCGAGCATTGATCTATTTTTTTCATATAGCCTTCTCCTAAATAAGTTGTGTGTTATTGTTAATCTTATGTGAGCTATACATGTTGCTACAAAGAATAATTGATTCAGGACCTATATTCATGTATATGTATATACATTTCTGTTCGTGTTGTGTGTTGTGAATCATCTGTTTGTACTCGTAACAATTTGGCACCAATGCCTGACTTCTGGTTAATTGTCAAGTTGAAACTCATAGAAACAGAACTGTAGTCAAAATCACCATTATTAAAAAAATTTACATGTACATATATAAGAATACACTTTTTTTGCGTGTTTCTAAATTTTGACTAGTTTTTGACTAGAGTTCACAGACAGGATTAGACACTTAAGCAACATCTAGTGTTTTTAAAATTAAATTTTTTGTATTTTGATGGCTGTAGATGTTTTTTAACAAACATGAAACATGTACCATGATTCATTGATGTTATTCTGAAAGGAATAAATTAATTGGTATTGTAAAGGTGGAATTTTCTCAAAAAAAAAAAAAAAAAAAAAAGAACCATAACACTTGTTCAGGTTGACAGTACGGGCTTAAAAATTAATTTTATTTCTTGTCTGCTGTGAGTGCGGACAGTGTACATCATACTGAACTGTGAGACTCATGTGGGCTGTGAACTGAGGAATGTGATAGTAACAGTGAGAGTAACTGTAACTGATTGAGACTATGAATATCAGTTTCAGAAGTGTGCGTAATGTGGCTGTTTAGACTGTAAGTATCATCTGAGGAAGACTTGAGTGTGAGTTAGTGTGACTGAACATTGAGAGTAGAGGGAGCGGGAACTGTGTAATTGTGTGTCCTGACGTGCCTGTGTAATTGTGTAAGTTGCTATTTGTAGATAGTCAATACATTTTAGAAGTTAAACACTACCAGTTATTGTGCTCATTTAACTACCCTGCCATCACTTAACCTTATGTTTAATTCTGTAATGAAAACGAAAAAACTTACTTTCTTCCAAAATGCATGGACAGTCCATACTGAGGACCTACAGCTTATTGTCTGTATTAGCACATTTATATTCCGAAGGAATCTTAAGGAGACATCTATTGATTCTAGACTGGAAGAATACATTGTGTAGCCGGTGGGTTTCAAAAACCTAGTATGTCATTTAAGGAATATTTTTTGTTAAGAAGGAAGCCATTGTTTTTAGTGTTGATTCCGTTAATATAACTTTTAAGACTTTTCAGTCTGTTGAAACACAAAATATATCACTTAGAACAGTATAGCATACCTTTAAATACAAAAATATTATTAACAGAATGACATGTTTCATTGTACAAGAACACATCTTCAGTTTCTTAGCCACTGCATATGTAAACAGAGATAATAATAATAATAATAATAATAATAATAATAATAATAATAATAATAATAATAATAATAATAATAATAATAATAATAATAATCGTATGGCCTCAGCTACCGCATGCAGACATTTTGATTTGACGCCATCTGGCTGTCTGCTCGTCAATTTCGATGTTCCGTTTTACTCTAGGCCGCTAGATGGCAGACAGAGTAAACCGGATCTCTCTTGGGCGTCTGTGGTTGAGATTTAATTAATTTTGTCGGGTAAATACCAAATGTATCACCAGAGATCTTTTACATGCCGATATCGTACGACATGGAGTGTCGAATGGAATTCTTTCCGCCCTTCAAAAATCCGACTACCTCTGCCGGGTTTGAACCCGCTATCTTGGGATTCGGAGGCCAACACTCTACCACGGATCCACAGAGGCAGCTGTAAACAGAGATGACTGCATCCGAGACACCTTTATCAGTCTCATACAGACTCAAAATGTAAGGCTATTAGAGAATCTTACTCTTACCATAAAAGTTACCGATGAACAGGCAAGGGCCCTGGAGTTGGCTCAGGTACAGCTGAAACAATACTACGCACTTGTCCCTCTACATTCTGTGTAGTCTGTTGAGTCTGATGTATGTTGTATTTCCCCGATGGTAGCAGCATCCTAACCAAAATGTTTCTGTGAATATGACCGACACTCACAAGAAAGTTGTTCTGCCAGGAGTTCTATTTGTAAGAAATGCAGAAAGAAAGGACACTACAGTAAAGTTTGCAGATTGGGATCATGAATGAATAACAATATTTCAGAAGTTAAATGTACGATTTCCTCACTTTCATCTGTATATTGTTCTTTGACAGAATCTTCTAAAGTTACTGTCATGATCTACATCTATGGAATTGCCAGTACAGCACTTCTGGACACACGTAGTTCCGCCATTTATTAGCGAACACGTAGCCATGAATCTTATATTCTATCCTTGTAAATGAGAAGAGGTAATGATGGCATCTACTTCTCACTATTCATCGACTTAGGTAAATGCTTAGCACACCTCGACTTGCTTGAACACACTTATAAAATCTTTTGCGTCGCCGAAAACCATAAAAGTAGTTAGTGGAATGTAAAGCCAATAACATTATTATTATTAAAATCTTTTTATTGTTTGTATTACCACATTTCTATTCTGATGTAATTGTAGGGAGAGAGATAATGAGCCTACTATCTCGACCAGAAAGGGAATTTGCAAGTCCAAAGCCTTATCACCACTCTGATGTAGCCTACTTTACTGTTCAAGTATGTATTACCAGACTGCAAGCCTGTAACTACAGTATTCGTTCTTGTCCCTATACAATTTCTGGTTCAAAATTTATAGAAGAGGAGGTGAGGAAACTATGTACTTAAAGAAGGTAAATCTAAACCCTGTCAGTCACTTTGGTGAGCCCAACCCTTAGTCACTTGTGGTGACAAACAGAAGTGGCAAATGGTCATTTACTATTTCAAAACAATCATCGATTTATGCAACCAGATGAATATCCACTTACTTGACAAAAAGATATGCAATTATACAGTGTTGTGCACAGAATTAATCTCTGCAGTGCATATCATCGGATACCTATTCATTTATTCATTCATTTACACTGATCTGCACTTAAAAGGACTGTCGACCAGGTGACAGATTCCCTATCAGCTGTTTACCTAGTCTGTTCTTAAATGATTTCAAAGAACTTAGAAGTTTATCAAACACATTTTTACATTTATAACTGCTCTGCATTTATGGCTGTTGCTCAGGTACACATTCCCTATAAATTGTTTACCTTGTCTTTTCTTCAATAATTGCAGAGAAGTTGGAAATTTATCGAAGATTTCCCTTGGTAAATTATTCAAATTCCTTTCTGCTTATCCTAAAAATTAATATTTGCCCCAATTTGTCCTCTTGAAATCTATCTTCATATTATTATCATTCCTACTTTCAAAAGCTCTGCTCAAGCTTATTCATCTACTAATGTCATTCCACAACATCTCTCTGCTGACAACTGGAAACATACCACATAATCGAACATCTCGTCTTCTTATTCCCAAGTCTTCCCAGCCCAAAGTTTGCATTTTTGTAACAATACTTCTTTGTCAGTAATCACCCAGAACAAATCGTGGTGCTTTCTGTTGGATCTTTTCCAGTTCTCAAATCAAGTAATCCTTGTGGCGATCCCATACACTGGAACCATACTCTAATTGGGGTCTTACCAGTGATTTATGCTCCCTCTCCATTACGTCCTACGTACAACCTCTAAATACCCTCATATGAAGAGATCTATAATCCTTATTTACAACCTCATTAATGTGATTAGCCTATTAAAGAGCTTTCATTATATTAACACCTAGGTTTTTACAGGAATCCCCATGAGGTACATTCACTCCATCAATGCAGTAATTAAGATTCAGGGACTTTTCCTCTTGGTGAAATTTACAACCTGACTTTTCACCTATGTCTACCATCCATCTCACAACTTCGTCAAGGTCCTTTTGCAGTTGCTCACAATCCTATAACTTATTTATTCCTCTATATAGTTTAATATCATCTGCAAAAAGCCTTGTCTGTGATTCGAGTTCTATACTCATATAATTTATATATTCTAGAAAATATTCCAATAATACTGCCTTCACTGGGCGAGTTGGCCGTGCGCATAGAGGCGCACGGCTGTGAGCTTGCATCCGGGAGATAGTAGGTTCGAATCCCACTATCGGCAGCCCTGAAGATGGTTTTCCGTGGTTTCCCATTTTCACACCAGCAAATGCTGGGGCTGTACCTTAATTAAGGCCACGGCCGCTTCCATCCAACCCCTAGGCCTTTCCTATCCCATCGTCACCATAAGACCTATCTGTGTCGGTGTGACGTAAAGCCCCTAGCAAAAAAAAATAAAATAAATAAATACTGCCTTGCAGGAACCCCCCCCCCCCTATTCATTACAGAATCCTAAAAAGCTTTACTACTCTAATTCTCCAAGTGCTGTTTTATGGAAATTTAGCTACCCATTCAACCACTCTTTTGTCTAGCCCAATAGCGCTCATTTTTTTTCAGTAGTCTGCCATGATCTACTCCATTAAAAACCTTGGATAGGGCAATAGAGATACAGTCCTTTTGTTGTGAGTCTAGAATATCTAGCTGTGTCTTGCTGGAATCCTGCAAGTTGAGCTTCTCTGGAATAACCTTTCCTAAACCTGAACTGCTCACTCATCATCATCATCATCATCATCATCATCATCATCATCATCATCATCATCATCATTTCCCATTATCAAGTTGTAGCCAGGTAGGGGCAAATATGTTACCTCTCCACATTCTTCAGTCCTTCCACCACTCCTCCTCCAACACTGTGTCCCATTCCAGGTTTCTTTCTCTAACACTGCATTGGATTATGTCCTTCCATCTCAACCGTGCTCATCCACGGCTTTTCCTTCCTTGCATTAGCATTTCCATCACCTGTTTTTGCATTCTTTCATCACTCATTCATTTTATGTCCACAAACCATCTTAGTCGGCTCTTCTCTATTCTATCATTTATTTTTTCCACTCCAATTTCTTCCCAGAATATCTTATTCCTTATTTTCTTTCTTCTACTCTTCTGTATCATACTCCTCTAGAACTTCATTTTGGCTACCTGTATTCGACTCTCATCCTTTTTTGTCATTGTTCAAGTTTCTGCTCCATAAGTTGTTATGGGTATGTAATACATCTTGTACATAGTGTCCTGTGCTTCCATTGGCACATCTTTGTCCCATAACATGTTTCTTACACTATGATAGACACAGCTTCCAGCTTGAATCCTCTTACTAATTTCAGCATCCAGTTGAGCATTCTCCATTAGTTCACTTCCCAGGTATTTGAATGTCTCCACTACTTCCAGGGGCTTGTCTGCAAGTATAATCTGACCTTTTCCTTCATACTTCCCTCTAGTCATAACAAGAGTTTTACTCTTTTCTACACTTATTTTCAATCCACATTCTTCAATCTTCCAATTCACCACATCCAACTGTTCTTGAACATTCATGTCTTCTTTTCCCCAACTGATGAGCCCAACATAGTACATGGGGACAAAACACTGGCAATCAGGAATGAGTTAGCTGGAAAATTTATAATGTCCAATAACGGACCATTTATATTGGTATTATAAATACTGGGCTAGTTGGTTGTGTGGTTAGGAGTGTGCAGCTGTGAGCTCGCATAGGGGAGATAGTGGGTTTGAACCCCACTGTCGGCAGCCCTGGAAATGGTTTTGTGTGGTTTCCTGTTTTCACACCAGGCAAATGCTGGTGCTGTACCTTAATTAAGGCCACAGCCGCTTCCTTCCCATTCGTAGGCCTTTCCTGTACCATTGTCGCCATAAGACCTATCTGTGTTGGTGCGACGTAAAACAACTAGCAAAAAAAAAAAACATACATACATACACACATTATCATTATAGACTGTTATGCCTTTCAGCGTGCAGTCTGCAAGCCTCTGTGAATTTACTAAACGTCGCCATAAACCTCTATTTGCAGCTAGTGCTATGGCCTCATTTAGTTCTATACCTCTTATCTTTAAATCATTAGAAACTGAGTCTAACCATCGTCGTCTTGGTCTCCCTCTACTTCTCTTACCCTCCATAACAGAGTCCATTATTCTCCTAGGTAACCTATCCTCTTCCATCCGCCTCACATGACCCCACCACCGAAGTCGATTTATGCGTACAGCTTCATCCATTGAGTTCATTCCTAAATTAGCCTTTATCTCCTCATTCTGAGTTACCTCCTGCCATTGTTCTCACCTGTTTGTGCCAGCAATCATTCTCGCTACTTTCATGTCTGTTACTTCTAACTTATGAATAAGATATCCTGCGTCCACCCAGCTTTCGCTCCCATAGAGCAAAGTTGGTCTGAAAACAGACCGATGTAAAGATAGTTTTGTCTGGGAGCTGACTTCCTTCTTACAGAATACTGTTGATCGCAACTGCGAGCTCACTGCATTAGCTTTACTGCACCTTGATTCAATCTCCCTTACTATATTACCATCCTGGGGAACACACAACCTAAATACTTGAAATTACCGACCTGTTCTAGCTTTATATCACCAATCTGATATTCAATTCTGTTGTATTTCTTACCTACTGACATCACTTTAGTCTTCAAAAGGCTAATTTTCATACCATACTCATTGCACCTATTTTCAAGTTCCAAGATATTAGACTGCAGGCTTTCGGCACAATCTGCCATTATGACCAAGTCGTCAACATAGGCCAGACTGCTTACTACATTTCCACCTAACTTCCTCCTTGCCAGTTTATACCTTTCAGCAGATGATCCATGTAAACTACGAACAGCAAAGGTGTCTAACTCCTGTAAGTACCCTGAACCAAGAACTCATTCCACCATCAATTCTCACTGAAGCCCAATTGTCAACATACATGCCTTTGATTGATTTTAATAATCTACCTTTAATTTCATAGTCCCCCAGTATGGTGAACATCTTTTTCCTCGGTACCCTATCATATGCTTTCTCTAGATCAACGAAACATAAACACAACTGCCTATTCCTCTCATAGCATTTTTCAGTTATCTGACACATACTGAAAATCTGATCCTGACAGCCCCTCTGTGGTCTGAAACCACACTGGTTTTCATCCAACTTCCTCTCAACGACTGATCGCACCCTCCCTTCCAAGATGCCAGTGAATACTTTGCCTGGTATACTAATCAATGAGATACCTCGATAGTTGTTGCAATCCTTCCTGTTCCCTTGCTTATAGATAGGTGCAATTACTGCTTTAGTCCAATCTGAAGGTACCTTACCAACACTCCATGCTAATCTTACTACTCTATGAAGCCATTTCATCCCTGCCTTCCCATTATACTTCACCATTTCAAGTCTAAGTTCATCTATTCCTGCTGCCATATGACAATGGAGTTTATTTACCATCCTTTCCACTTCCTCAAGCATAATTTCACCAACCCATTTTCCTCCTCCCCATGAGCGTGGCTGTTCGCAACATCACCAGGAAGATTTCCTTTTACGTTGAGAAGCTGTTCAAAATATTTCCTCCACCTCTCCAGTGATTCCCTGGGATCTATTATGAGTTCACCTGAATTACTCAAAACACTGTTCATTTCCTTTTTTCCTCCCTTCCTAAGATTCTTTATTTCTGTCTAAAAAGGTTTCCCTGCTGCTTGACCTAGCCTTTCCAGGTTATTACCAAAATCTTCCCACGACTTTTTTTTTTTTGATTCAACAACTATCTGTTTCGCTCTGTTTCTTTCATCTACGTACAGATCCCTGTCTGCCTCGGCCCTTGTTTGGAGCCATTTCTGATAAGCTTTCTTTTTACGTTTACAAGCTGCTCTCACATCATTCCACCAAGATGTTTGCCTTTGCCCATCTTTACACACAGTTGTTCCTAGGCGTTCCCTTGCTGTTTCTACTAGAGAATCCCTGTATGTCACCCATTCTCTTTCTATATCCTGAACCTGCTTACTGTCTACTGTACAAAACTTCTCACTAATCATATCCATGTACTTCTGTCTAATTACCTCATCCTGGAGATTTTCTACCCTTATTCGTTTGCAGACAGATTTCACTTTCTCTACCCTAGGCCTAGAGATACTTGGTTCACTACAGATCGGATAGTGGTCTGTATCATCGAAAAGTTCCTGAAAAACTTGTACATTCCTAACAGATTTCCTGAATTCGAAGTTGATTAAGATATAGTCTATTATGGATCTGGTACCCCTAGCCTCCCACGTGTAGCGTTGAATAGCCTTATGCTTGAAAAATGTATTCGTAACAGCTAAACCCATACTAGCACAGAAGTCCAGCAAACGTTTCCCATTCCTATTAGCTTCCATATCTTCCCCACATTTACCAATCACCCTTTCGTATCCTTCAGTTCTATTTTCAACTCTCGCATTGAAATCGCCCATTAGCACTATTCTGTCCTTGCTGTTGACCCTGACCACGATGTCACTTAATGCTTCATAAAACTTGTCAACTTCATCCTCATCTGCACCCTCACATGGTGAATACACTAAGACAATTCTCGTCCTAATTCCTCCAACTGCCAATCTACCCACATCATTCGCTCATTTACACGCCTAACAGAAACTATGTTGCGTGCAATGGTATTCCTGATAAACAGCCCTACCTAATACTCTCCCTTCCCTTTCTAACACCCGTCAAGTACACTTTATAATCTCCTGTTTCTTCCTCGTTATCTCCCCTTACCCATATATCACTTACTCCTAGCACATCCCGATGCATCCTCTTTGCTGACTCAGCCAGTTCCACTTTCTTTCTTCCATAAGCCCCATTAATATTGATAGCTCCCCATCGAATTCCATTTTGTTCGCCAAGTTGTTTTCAAGGAGTCCCTTGCCTGTCAAATGGGAGTGGGACTCTGTTACTCCCATAGGTCCGAGGCTTGTTTAAAATGTTCTGAGCTCAGTAAATTCATGAAGCAGGATGCTACCCTACTTGCACATAGTCCAAGTGAGGATGTCTCCTCTAACGGGTTATGGACCTCCGGTGGATTGTATAATCCTAACCGTCTGAGCACAAGGAGGGCCATGACTCAGAATATGTCCGAGATGCCTACTCCTATTCCATAGCAGCTGGTATCCCGACTCTCAGGACTACTTACTAGGCCACTCGGCCGTTGCCCATGGTTCACAAACTAGGACGTGACTACAGTAACCCACACCATGAACCATTAAAAAAAAAAGAAGGTATTATAAATTTACTCATTCAGGACAAATAGTTCAAGTTCCCTATGGGAATCAACATCAATATCTTCCATATATTTGTCAGCACTTGTATAATAAAACAAACCCCGCCTCCATCTCTCCACCTCAACACCACTCCTCCCATCCTCGGACACACAGCTGAGCCAGCAAGACATGATCGGTAAGAAATGGACCGCCAAATTGAGGTCAGGCCATTTGACAGAGCAACTACTTAATAAGTTGAAAGTTTTCTTCACACTTTTTTCTTTTTTTTTTACTTATTAGCCCAAGTTTTATATACACACTCAGTTTCTCCATTACAGATTTGAACTTCATTGGCGGTTTTCACTGTGAGTCATACACATTGTATCTGACATTTGATTTCTTCACAAACATAGTTACCTCAATTTTTTCGCTGCCCTCTTGACTGTTTGTGATTGTGACTCAACGATGACAGACTGTCATTTTTAATTTTTAATACAGTGTATTCTTTCTCGTTTTAAATTGCAATATACTGCACGTTTAGATTAAGAGGTCCACAACCTCGCTATAATCACTGATTGTTTTAATTCCATCATGTCTCATTTGTTTTTCATTCTTTTCTTCATTGTGTTTTAAAATATTCTTTTAGCATCAGTTATGTAAATTTTAACATTTTGTCACTGCAGATGGCTCAAATGAGCTGAAACATGTATGACTAATATTACTCCATCCAAAGATGGAGATGTGTAAAATTATTCAATAGGAGGACATATTAAATTTCCTTTGTAAAGTGAAAACCATCAATACGGAATGATGTTAATATCTTGTAATGGAATAACCTTGCCATGCTGGTTTCTCCTAGGGCAGTCAGTAATTGAAAGGGAATGTCATCAGTTCCATGTGCCTTGTTCATATTTGGGTCTCTTACAGCTCTGTCAAACTCTGACCTCAGGAGTGGGTCTCCCATTTCATCAGCATGAACAGCCTCTTCTTGTTCCAGAATCAAGTCATCTACGTCTTTACCTTGATACAACTGTTGGATATGTTCCTGCTATCTTTCTGCTTTGTCTTCTTTCCCTGGTTTTCCATCTGAGTTTTTAATATTTATACACTTACATTTCCTTTCTTCAAAGGATTTTTCTGTATGCAGAATCTACCTTTCCTAGGACCATACCACCTTCAGCATCCTTGCACTTCTTCAGTCATTCTTCCTTAGTTATCTTGCACTTTCTGTCCATTTCAATCTTTAATCACCTGTATTCTTTTCTATCCTCTTCATTTCTTGCATCCTTATATTTTCATCATTCATCAATCAGGTCTAGTTTCTAATGAGTTATTTACTGAATCTTAGTTGATCTTTTCTTCCTCCTAACATATCTTCAGCAGCCTTACTGACTTCATTTTTCATGACTACCATTCTTCATCTATTGTGTTTCCTTCAGCCTTTGCATTTAGTCCTTGTGCAACATGTTCCTTGAAACAATCCCTCACACTCTTTTCTTTCAATTTGTCTAGAGCCCATCTCCTTGCATTCCTTCCTTTCTTTTAGTTTGGGTACCCATGGTTAAAAAGAGACTTGGAAGAGAAATGTTTGGTGCAAGCAATGTACAAAAACTGTGTTAGCAGAGTACTGACCCCAGTTGGAAAGACAGAATGGTTTAGGTATAAGACTGGACTAGGACAGGGGAGTGTGCTGTCACCTCTTTTGTTTATTATGGTCATGGATGAAATTGTAAAGGAAACAAAAAAACCCTATGGAGATAAAGAGATGAAGATACTGCTATTTGCAGATGATGTGATCTGGGAAAAGAACAGAAAAGAAGTGCAACAACAACAACTAGATGTACTGAACAAAAAAATTGAGAAGTATGGCCTGAAAATCAGTAAAGAGAAAAGCAAGACTATGGTGATGTCGAGAGGTGAAAGGCAAGGAAAGGGCACTGTGAAAATTGGAAGTCAGAGTCTGGAAATTGTAGACAGCTTTAAATACCTAGGAAGTGAATTAATGAAAAATGCTAGGGTGGACATAGAGATTAGCAGGAGGGTACAAACAGGGTAATGCATTCTACCAAAGTGTAAGAAAACTTGTTTGGAGCAAAGAAGTACCAAGGACAAGTAAAGAGGTAATGTACAAAATGTACTATGTACCCATACTGACTTATGCAGCTGAGACTTGGATTTGACTAGCAGGCAAGAGAGTAGAATAGAAGCCAGTGAGATGAAATTCCTTAGAAGTATGATAGGAAAGACAAGGAAAGATAGTGAGAAATGAAGATGTTAGGAAAGAAGTTGGTATAGGAAAGCTAAAGGAGACAATTGAAAAGAATAAACTGAGGTGGTTTGGACATGTAAAGAGGATGGAGGAGAATAGAATTCCAAGACAGATGCTGGAGGCAAAGTGCAAGGGCAAGAGAGCAAGAGGAAGACCTAGAACAAGGTGGATTGAATCCGTGATGAGTGGCATAAGAAGATGAAATTTAGACTGGGACAAGATCATGGAAGAGAAATGGTGGAAGGAAAGAGGAAGTTGGAGAAGTGTCATAAATATCTCGACCCGGCAGGAGCTGGATAAGGGGAAATGATGATGATGATGATCTTTTTATAAGATCTTAATGCTGGCGTCAGGAACTGTCGTATTACAAGTAGGAGATTGTATATTGACCTAGGAAGGAAAATTTAGTCGCTGATGCCTTTTCACAAGTATGGGCTTCCATAGACACCTCAGCCACCAAACGTAAAAGCCTTCGTGATTCCGTTTGTCACCCCCAGACTCACTTGAACCAGTGGATTCATCATAAGAACATGCCATTTTCTTTGGACCAAACAAGGAGAGTAATGTGCTCATATCATGTTTGTACAGAACTTAAACCTAGTTTGTATGAAGTTTTGGAACACTGATGAAAGCTACAGCTCCACTGCAGTGCTTCAGTATATTCTTCAAGGACCCGTTTCCCTCCAGCTGAACAATCATTACATTCTTACATAATCAATGAATACTCATTCTTTTCTTTTGCTTTGCTTGTCCAGATATGTCAGCTACTGTTATTTCTAAACTTACTGACTTATTTTCCATATTTGGATCACCAACCTATATTCATACAGACAAAGAAGCTTCCTTCATGTCATGGGAAGTCAAGGAGTTGCAAAACTAGCAGGACAACAGCAGATAATTCTCAAGACAGTGGGCAGGCAGAGATGTATAAAGGGATTATCTGGAAGACTGTACAATTGGCCCTCAGGACAAAGGGACTCCACATCAGTAAATGGGAGCGTGTTTTTTCTCATGCACTTCATTCCATAAGATCTCTCTTATGCATATCCACAAATCAAACACCCTATGAAGGAACATTTTCTTTGTACCAGCACTCAATGGACAATTTATAAGCCAGCTAATAAGGCCTGGACCTGTTCTTGACACAGTTGGCTATCCAAATATGATTCCGTAGTAGAAGTCACCTTAGTAGAAGTGAACCCTGAATATTGATCGTCTGATTCTTAAGTGCGACAACTAAAAAATTGTCAATTTTGAGTTATTCATATCATTCTATTCCATTTTTCAAGCTCTCTCTGGTTGAGTACTGCAGTAAGTCATACCGCTAATCAAAACCAAACTAAGCCAAATAATTACTGCGGTAACTAGTGGACCTGTGCTGCTCCGCAGCATTCATTAAAAATAGGTCAGATAATTTGTCTTCTATGTGGCTGTCATAGCCATATTGTTTTGCCTGCCCTTTTTAATAGTTTTATGAACATTTAATACTGGTACGTAATAACTGATTCATCGTAATCTATAATCTTCATTTCCGTATTGACAATTGCACAATTAAAAATAGGAGAGGATTTCCACCAATCAATACTTATTTATTGTATATATTAAACTACAGGACCGGTTTCGACCTCATATTCAAGGTCATCTTCAGCTGAACCATACATACATATTTATATAATGAAGCTTTGATTAAGATTGTGGTGTTGAAGGAATGCCATATGATGATGATGTACATTTAGTTACATACAAATGGGGCACGTCTTAGCGTGAACTGGCGTATATGTCATTCTGTACAATATTGCAACTGTATGTCTAAAATATTATGTTGAAGGTCTTAAAACTAGTGTATAAAACACGTCTTTTCCTAAACTAACTTATATATATGTACAAGATAAAAACAATATATAAAAACACTTCATGCATATGAACATTCGTTCTTGCTTGGTGGTCAATACATCGACTAACTTCCGTATTTAAGTCTTATTCACAGTTGTACGCTTCAGCTGCTATTCTTGGAGTTTGTAAAATTGCATGGATAAAAGTTTTGTCTTCCTGTGCGTATGTGAGATAAAACACTTTCAATTTTAAAAAGGTGCCAAATGTATGGATGAAATTCAAGTAAAATATGTTCAGCTCTGCTGTGTGTGTTGCCCTTTTATTAGAACCAATTCATGTTGTCTTTTTGGCGTCCGTAAATTTGGATGACATTGGTTTCAAAGTAGTGGCTCCTTTCCCATTTGTAGCTGTGCAATAATGTTATGTTTATTGTTGTTGGTGTAGCTGAGTTGTGTTTGACATGCGAGCTTGTAATGTCTTGTACATATATATAAGTTAGTTTAGGAAAAGACGTGTTTTATACACTAGTTTTAAGACCTTCAACATTTGTAGCTGTGCAATAATGTTATGTTTATTGCTGTTGGTGTAGCTGAGTTGTGTTTGACATGCGAGCTTGTAATGTCTTGTACATATATATAAGTTAGTTTAGGAAAAGACGTGTTTTATACACTAGTTTTAAGACCTTCAACATTTTAGACATACAGGTGCAATATTGTACAGAATGACATATACGCCAGTTCACGCTAAGACGTGCCCCATTTGTATGTAACTAAATGTACATCATCATCATATGGCATTCCTTCAACACCACAATCTTAATCAAAGCTTCATTATATAAATATGTATGTATGGTTCAGCTGAAGATGACCTTGAATATGAGGTCGAAACCGGTCCTTTAGTTTAATATATACAATAAATAAGTATTGATTGGTGGAAATCCTCCCCTATTTTTAATAACTGATTCATTCATAATGTAGTTTATAACACTTCTTTCCATACAATATTGACTGCGCATCGACCATTTGGGTATATCTGGATCTTAACATTTTCAAACAATCTTGCTTGAGATAATGTAATATACAATTGGCCATGACTGAATACTGGTTCGGGTAAGAAGATGCCCACTTTTTCAAGAGTTTGTCCCTGCGCATTATTAATGATCATATACAGAAGGCTAGTCGACTTGATACTTTGCTGTCTGTGCGTACATCGTCTGTTTTCTCTTAGCAGCATGTAAGTTATTAGGAACGTCCTGCCATCTGTTGTGTATTGTTAGAAGCTGGGGAAGGTCAAAGAATCAAAGAGTATCTATCAGAGAATAGTATTCTTCCATGATCAGAGGAAGTGTATGCTTTCTGGGTTGACAGGTAGTAATCAAAGATGGCTGCATGCAGGCACATTATTAAGGATGAAAATGACATATATCAAAACATTAACGAAAGTGTTACTCGCATAGCAACCCGCTAGGTACAGAATGTATTGCGGACTAGGGTAAGCCTTCGCCTGCAATTATAGGAGTGGTCATTTAGTGATTTGATTTTAGGATTACTCAAAGTTGACCGATCTTAGATACCTACCAATAAATGTCTGATGATTCACCAGCGGGCAATATTGTTGTGTTGAACTTTTCATAACTGCACTCTTTTGAAATACAGTAGTTTTGAACAGGAACAAAACATTATGTATCATTCTACAGTGGCTCAGAAGGATAAAAGAATAAGAAGCTACCAGGAATGTCTGATTTTATAGATGTAAACTTTCAATCTCATGTAACTCAGATCTAGCTTCTTTGAGGTATCTTATTTTTAACCAATCAATATGCCTATATCAGGTACCCTGACAGAAGGGAAACAACTACTAGACACCTCACACTGGAAATTACATTTATGGACCCACAGCTATAGAACCTTTAGGAGATAGTAGTGAACCATTTCAGGTCCATCAAACAAGGTCTCCTGATACACAGACTGGTGGACACTAGCTGCATCCTAAAGAGAACAGCTAACTCGATGAGAAGCAAATTTTAAGGCAAAATTCTTGCACTAGATGACCTCCTACCCACTTGAAGGACTTTGTTACTAATGAAACTGTGGGAGGGGAGAATGCAATATTGTCTTCTTTGTCAATTAGTATAAAATTCTTAGATTTTTCATCAAGGAGACAGCCTGATGTTGTTAATTATAATTAACTGTTCCTTACTTACTATCTATTACTGATTATCAGTTATGTTATGTACAGTAGAACCTCCAGTTCTTCTGATATAATTCTTATTCTTTTCACAGGCTACAATTTGGTCTGACCAGATTTATGAATTTTAGGTTGAGATTGCATTATTGGTGGTTGTGGATTCATATCGATTTTATTTTTAGTCTTGAAAGTGACTGGTAACAGTGTGTTTTTATAAATTCATAAAGCATTATTTCACAGTCATGGAGAAGGCATATATCAAAACATATTTAAAACCTATTTCTGTATGTTACAATGCCTGAAATAAAATTGAAGAATCCAGAAGGGGAGGAGGAAACAAATTGAAACTTCACGTGTTGAGAGGGTATGTGATGTTATTTCAATGATTAAAAAATTGAGTCAAATTGACAAGGAACTTGGCACTATGAGCCCACTTATCAGTATGGTGTTGCAGCACCTCTGGCCTGGATTAATGTATTGATTTGGTTGGGAAGGGTGTCATAAAGCTGTTGTATCCTCTCTTGAGGCAAGCTGGCCCACAACTATTGTAATTGATCCTTGATATCCTGGGTACTGGCACTGGGATGGAGTTTGTGTCCGAGCTGGTTCCACACACGTTCTATTGAGGACAGATCTGGGGATCTTTCTCACCACGGGAGTACCTCAACATCATGCAGACAGCTCATAGAGTCATGTGCCGTGTGCGGACAAGCACTGTCTTGTTGAAAAATGGCACCACGATACTGTTGCATGAGAGATAACACGTGAGGATGCAGGATATCCGTGATGTACCGTTGTGCTGTCAAAGTGCCATCAATCATTAACAGCCGTGACCTTAAGTCATACCCGATGGCTCCTCACACCAGGAGCAACACCGCTATGCCTCTCCAAAACATTGGAAGAATGGGATCTCTCCCCAGGTTGCTGCCATACTCGCAGAGGTTGGTTAATGAGGGTAGTACAGAACCGCGATTCATCTCTGGACACAAAGCAACGTCATTCATTAGCAGTCCATGCTTCCCGGTTATGCCACCACTCCAAACGCAGCCATTTGTGTTGTGGTGTTAACAGCAGCCTACGCATAGGACAGTAATTCTCTAGTCCAGCTGCTGCTAGTCTCCGACCAGTGGTACGGGATGACGCAGAATGTTGCAGGGAGTCCATTACGTGTTCTCGGATGGCAGGCGCAGATGTGAAGTGGTTACAGTTTGCATGGTGAAGAATACGGGGATCCTTCCTTGCGATGATCAGACATGGTCAACTGGAACCATGATGAGAATATGCCTGCCCTCACATCCCTATGCAGTCCAGCATCGGGCATCCAGCACTGTCACATCTGAATGCCCCACAAATCTGGACATTGCACAATTCGACCAGCCAGCCAAATGGAGACCCACAATGAGGCCCCTTTCAAACTCTGTCAGGTGCTGATAACGCCGTCTCACATGAGTGAATGGCATCTCCGCATCCTTCACAGTGATTGCTCAACATCTGATGCTGTTCATGCCCCTTATGTGCGCTACCAGGCTTAGTAACAACACTAAACATAAACAAAACTAATGCATTCTGTTGGCCATTCTACCTGTCACCGATAATTGCAACTCTAATCATTTATGAAGTTACATTAACATCTGACCATTTCTTCTGGGTGCTTCAGTTTGTTTGTCAGGCAGTCTAGTTATGTGATATTGAACTACTGCATTTGTCTGTATTCTGTCGGCTATGTGGTGTTGTCTCTTAAGCAATGGTATATTCAAGGGGAAGACTGATCTGCCATAAAATATTTGGCTGAGTCAAAGTCAAACAGATTCTAAACTGCTTTTGCAGGCCTCTAGTGTGTATGTATGTATGTATGTGATGACCTTACATCATTTAATATCTCCTTCATACTGGTTAATAGTTCATAAATATATATATATATTTTTTTTGTTAGGACATGGACTTCTTCACATTCATTGGTCTTTTGACTTTTATATACTTCGTGGTATATATCGTGGTCCTTCTGCTCGTTGACTGTGATTTGGCATTGGCATGGTCAGAAAAGTTTGGGAAATCTGTAGGTAAGTCAGTCTCTGTGCTTATGTGGGAATATATGTTGGTGATTATTTAGCCACAATTGAATGTATTGTTTTTTAATATCTTTAGTATTTATGTTTGGTTGTGAATACATCTTCTCAAGAAATTTGATGGATTATTTGTAGATTCTTTTAGACATCATTGCTCTATAATGGGACGTGAACATCTTTAATAGGAGTGTCATTGTTTGTGTTATAGAATATCAATTATTTATGATCATATGATGATATTGCATGAATGTATTCTATTCTATACTGAATACATGCATTGGAAAGGAAATACATAAAATTGTGCATCTTAATGATGGGGAACTAGGAGGGAGGATACAAGCATGTACCAAGCAAGTTGCCTGTGCAGTTAATCGCATAGCTGTGAGCTTGAGTGGGTTTGAATCCCATCATTGGCAGCCCTGAAAGTGGTTTCCTATTTTTACACCAGGCAAAAACTGGGGATGTACCTTAATTAAGGCAACAGCTGTTACATTTCCAGTCCTACCTCTTTCCCATTCTTCTATTGTCAAAAACCTTGGATGTGTTAGTGCTGTGTTAAAAAACAAAACAAAAAACAAAACAAAAAAACCCTACTGTATTACAGAGGTGAGTTAAAACTTTTTGAGGTCTTGTTACTGTGCTCTGTTCAACATGTTGAGTCACTGTGATGTAGGAGTAATTTTCAAGTTATAAACAGGATTATTCACCTCATATAATTCATAAACTGTTGAAGTTATCAAAATATGTTTTTACTTTTACTAATGTTACTAAGGGTCTCATAACTGAACTTGCAGCACTTTTCCTGAGTGCCATTATCAGTTGAGATGTTATTATTATTATTATTATTATTATTATTATTATTATTATTATTATTATTGAGATTGCCAAGCCGACAAAGAATAGCACACCGGGCGAGTTGGCCGTGTGCGTAGAGGCGCGCGGCTGTGAGCTTGCATCCAGGAGATAGTAGGTTCGAATCTCACTATCGGCAGCCCTGAAGATGGTTTTCCGTGGTTTCCCATTTTCACACCAGGCAAATGCTGGGGCTGTACCTTAATTAAGGCCATGGCCGCTTCCTTCCAACTCCTAGGCCTTTCCTATCCCATCGTCGCCATAAGACCTATCTGTGTCGGTGCGACGTAAAGCCACTAACAAAGAAAAAGAATAGCACACAATATAAATTCAGTAATCTAATTACAATATAGAATAAAAGATAAAGAATAATTCTAATGGTAATGTCCCTCCATGGGTGGGGGCAGTAGAATAACACCCACGGTATCCCCTGCCTGTCGTAAGAGGTGACTAAAAGTGGCCCCAGGGACTCTCAACTTGGGAGTGTGGGTTGGCGACCACGGGGCCCTTAGCTGAGTCCTGGTATTGCTTCCACTTACTTGTGCCAGGCTCCTGTCTTTCATCTATCCTCGAGCACTTGAGGTGTAAGGAGACTTTCATTTTCACACCCTTCGTGGCCCTTGCCTTCCTTTGGCCAATACCTTAAAGTGTTGGATCCCTTCCATTTTCTCTCTGATTAATGTTATACCAGGTGGTTCACCAGCCCCTTATTTTTTCTGAGATAGGCAACCCAAATAATGCATATAACTTAAAGAACCTTGTAATTTAGTTTTATGAACACCAGATAACTCGAAATTTCTCCTTATGGCTGATAAGGCTCTTCCCTACCTGTGTGTCATCACTGTAAATTGATCCATGGACATAGGAAACAACAACAACAACAACAACGACGACGGCGACGACGACAGCAACAACAACAACAACAACAATGCCTCAGCTACCGTGTGCAGACATTTCAATTTGATGTCATCTGGCAGTCTGTTCATCAATTTCGACATTCTGTTTTACTCTAGGCCTACTAGATGGCAGACCGAGTAAACCGAAACTCTCTTGGGTGTCTATGGCTAAGATTTAATGAATTTTGTCAGATAAACACCAAATGTGTTACCAGTGATCTTTTATATACCGACATCATGTGTCATGGAGTGTCGAATAGACTTTTTTCCGCCCTTCAAAAATCCGACTACCTCTGCCGGGTTTGAACCCACTATCTGGGGATCCGGAGGCCGACACTCTACCACTGATCCTCAGAGGCAGCTAGGAAATGAAAAACTACTATGTACATTTTTGTGCCAAATACTAAGGATCATTCTGCAAACATGTGATTAATTGTGCCTTGAAAAAAACACGGGTACCCGTAATACGACCGAATTAATAGGTTATGCCACATGCTCTATAATGTAAAGAAGTTAACTGAACACTGTAAACCATCATTGAAGACTTTGACACGGATATTAACTTTCTAGGTGGAACAGGCATACTTAACTACTAAATCTCGAACAAGAATGATGTATGTTGACTTTGTGGCTGAATCCGTTAAGGACTGGAGCGCCAGGTGTGTACCAGCAGTGTAGTGGTTCGAATCCACCACCAGGAAAATTTTTTGAACTACAGAGGTGCTCCATTTTAGCGGGGATACAATAATCAATATTTATTTGCTATTGGTTTTAAGGGGTGTCCACCTCTGTGATGTAGTGGTTAGTGTGATTAGCTGCCACCCCCAGAAGCCCGGGTTTGATTCCACGAAATTTGAAAAGTGGTATGAGGGCTGGAACGGGGGTCCTCTCAGCCTCAGGAGGTCAACCGAGTAGAAGGGAGATGATTCTCACCTCAGCCATCCTCGAAGTGGTTTTCCGTGATTTCCCACTTCTCCTCCACGCAAATGTCAGGATGGTACCTAACTTAAGGCCACAGCCGCTTCTTTCCCTCTTCTTTGTCTATCCCTTCTAATCTCCCCCCCCCTCCCCCCACCGCAAAGGCTCTTGTTCAGCATAGCAGGTGAGGCTGCTTGGGTGAGGTACTGGTCCACCTCCCCAGTTGTATCCCCAACCCAATGTCTCACGCTCCAGGACACTACCTTTAAGGTGGTAGAGATGGGATCCCTCTCTGAGTCCGAGGAAAGAACCAACAATGGAGGGTAAACAGATTAAGAAAGAAAGAAAGAAAGAAAGAAAGAAAGAAAGAAAGAAAGAAAGGAACAGGTTGATATGGGGCCACATTACGGTTACTGTAAACAGCGTTAATCGAAGAAAAAAAGTGTTCCACCCTGTGAGTCAAACCTAATAGTAAACAGCTTGGCTGATGCTAGAGCAGTGATGTGTGATTTAACCACCTTAGCTACCACGAACCATAGTGCATAGTTAGCATGTTGATTATAGTTTAAGTACCGGTAATAGAAATAACACTGCCGCTAATGATTTCTACCATATTCGTGAGCATTATTATAAATTGACATTATTGTACAAAGGCCATAAAGAAGCAGGTAGTGTTGTTTTTCATATGACTATGATGTATGCATTAGTTGGGTTACCTATCTCAAAAAAATATAAGGGGCTGATGAACCATCCAGTACAGAGGATAGTTGTCAGGTTGTACTTCCTCTTAAAACAATAATCACCACCACCACCACTTCTAATGATAATGTAGAGAAAGCTATCTTTAGTGACAAAGAACAGATAGAATATAGAAGAAAAATCCTTTATTTAATTTGTGGGTGATTTTGTTCTTTTAAAAATGGAGCTGCACTGCTTTCTACCTCTGTCATTAGAATCATGGTCGTTGTAATTTCAGGGGTGTGATTATTTTCAAAATCCGTTGCCATCACTGCAATGAGAATGAAACCTTTCCCCATGTTCTTAATTTCTGCCACAAAGGGGATCTGTTGAGAAACAATAGGCACTACAGTTTGCAGAGCTGTATTGCTAGTTTCCTCAAAAAGTTGAGCAAGTTTGAAGTATTTGAAGAACTACCATGTATTTCATCTGAGGGCTCCCATAAGATTGCTAGCATCATAGCTATTGATGAAAAGCAGAACATTGTCTTTGTTATCTATCCAACAGTGAGGTTTTAAAGAGGAAACATACAAGCAGAAGAAGCTGATGCTGAAAGAAGAGGCAGTACGAACATATAGAGGAGAAATACAACGTCCTGTTCCAGAAGTGGGAGGGCTGGGCTGCTGTTTGGTGGTCAAGGAGTGATATCTAAATTCTGCATTAACTCGTTTTGGAATTTGGAATTACTGTAGTAAGTTGTTGGAACTGGAAGAAATTGCCACTATTATTCTTAGGGAATCTCTTCAAATTGTAAATCACCATAATTATGCTAGCCTCCGTGGCTCAGGCGGCAGCGCGCCGGCCTCTCACCGCTGGGTTCCGTGGTTCAAATCCCGGTCACTCCATGCAAGATTTGTGCTGGACAAAGCGGAGGCAGACAGGTTTTTCTCCGGGTACTCCGGTTTTCCCTGTCATATATATCATTCCAGCAACACTCTCCAATATCATTTCATTTCATCTGTCATTCATTAATCATTGCCCCAGAGGAGTGCGACAGGCTTCGGCAGCCGGCACAATTCCTATCCTTGCCGCTAGATGGGGGCTTCATTCATTCCATTCCTGACCCGGTCGAATGACTGGAAACAGGCTGTGGATTTTCATTTTCACCATAATTATGATGATGATGATGATGATGATGATGATGATGTTCTTTTTCTCTTTGAAGGTCGTACTGTTTGGTTCTTGTGATCTGCCCAGTATTTTTTCATTTGCTCCAATCAAAATTTTCTCAATTCGTCTGAAATCTCTATAGCCCTTCTATGTGTAATTTCTGATGAAAATTTGTGAGTCTTAAAGAAGGGTGTTGATTTTTATTTTTATTCTCTGCATCTGCTATCCTGAGATCTTGCTGAATTTCATGAATCCATTGTCCTGTCTTATTTCCAAGATATCACTAGTAGTCATAAAATCCTGTTTCCTGGCAGTTGCAAGATGTGAAGAAAATACAAGATTCTTTTCTTCTTCATTGTGCTGGTAATTGGGTCAATCTCTCAATAAACGGTTTAATTGGGAAGGATTCTCCAGACTCCTTCGACCTGGTATTTTTTATTTATGCAAGTTCTGATGATTCTCTGTTCAGTTTTGAGGAGTAGATCAGTTTTTACGTTTTTAATTTGGAGTCGAGTTTCACAAGCGTAAGTGGGTTCTGGGACAGTTATGGTTTTATAGTGTTTTGTATAGGCCTGGTACAAAAAATTACAAATGAAATAAATGTTTCCATTCTGGGACCTCTTCAGGGGAATCTTGAAAAACAAACAAACAAACAAACAAACAAACAAACAAACAAACAAACAAACAAACAAACAAACAAACAAAAAACTAGTTAATAATAGACACATTCACTCAAAATAATATTGAAATATTATTTGAAAAAACTAATTATGAGGCTGTATCTTCATACAGTCCACCTTTTCTTCTGTAAGTAAAAAACCATTATACAAAGGCAGCTATCCTTTTTGGATTTTCTCTCTATCTAGAGAAAATGGAATGCCTTTGAATATGCTTCATTCATCATCTGTGGGGCGCCCTGTTTGAATAAATCACTAACCAGGCAGACAAGGCTTGTGCTACATTCAGTCCTAAGCCTGTTGATGTTCAGTGATCCTTCACCTGTTCCTGAAAGCTACAAATTTGCTCTACCATAAACATAACTACACAGTCATACAGTCATAACTTTATATGATTTAAAGCTTTTAAAGCTGTCAAAGGTAGCCTTTTGGTGTGACAAGTCTACTGTAATAATAGCCTATATAATACTCTATGTTGAAGTGAATCAGAACATTTAAGGAGAACTCTAGAAGAGAAGCACTTCTCTTGTGTCCAGAGAGGTGTGAGAAGTGGATGGAGGTCACTGATCCACAGCCTGGCCCAGGAGCTCAATGAATGAGTGTTATGAAAGGGGGAGATGATACGCAATGGCTCTAAGAGACATTATCCTGAGGTATAATGTTAACTTTGGTTAACTTGCAAACATTATGTGAACTGATTAAATGTCACATTTTAAATCATACAGTGGTATCATACGTGGACGTTAGAGGAAATAGCTAGCTGTCAGAAGAAGGTGAAGGACCGCTGTATGTAAAAAGCTTAGAATTCGTACGTAGCATGTACCTTGGTTGTCTGGATAGTGATTCTTTTGAACAGGGTGGCAAGTGGCTGGTGAATGAAGCATGTTTGTAGATATAATAGTTTCTTGAGAACTGCTAGTCAGATTTTGAAAATAAACACACCCTTGAATATACAATTTTCATATCTTTAATGCTAGCTGTAGAAAATGTTCCATAAAATACAAAGGTTTTACTGTTATATTGGCAGATGTTAACACTCTGGAAAAATACTACTAGTTTGATTACGAGCCCCTGTTAATGTTACTGAGAGTTAAAATAGACTTTTCAATATCTTTAAATAACGGTTCATGAGTTAAGTGACCTTAGCTGATTCGCCCGGTGTAGAAAGATAAGGAACTTGAATAGAAACTCATGATAGGGTAATCACAATGGCAGTTTGCCACTGGAAGAGGGAGCAAGTGAAAGAGGAGACAAATACAAACATGATAACACAAAAGGACAAGGACACTCTCCACATCTTCAAATACTTGTACTTGTCTCCCTATCAAGTCCAGCTCTTCTACATTCATTTACTCTCAGCACCTGATGAGTTAATTTCTATCTTCCAGCTTCATCAGGACACGTTGTTGTTTGAGTCATCAGTCCATAGACTGGTGTGATGCAGCCCTCAGTGCCACCCTATCCTCTGGTAACCTTTTCATTTTTACATAACTATTGCATCTTACATCTGCTCTAATCTGCTTGTCATATTCATACCTTCGTCTACCCCTACCGTTTTTACCACCTACACTTCCTTCATGAACCAACTGAACAAGTCCTGGGTGTCTTAAGATGTGTCCTATCATTCTATCTCTACTTCTCGTCAAATTTAGCCAAACTGATCTTCTTCCACCATTTTGATTCAGTATCTCTTCATTCATGATTCGATCTTTCCATCTCACCTTCAGCATTCTTCTGTAACACCACATTTCAAAAGCTTCTATTCTCTTTCTTTCTGAGCTAGTTATCGTCCATGTTTCGCTTCCATACAATGCCACGCTCCAGACAAAAGTCTTCAAAAACATCTTTGTAATTCCTACATCAATGTTCGAAGTGAGCAAATACCTTTTCTTAAGATAGGCCTTCTTTGCTTGGTGCTAGTCTGCATTTTATGTCGTTCTTACTACTGCCACTGTTAGTTATTTTACTACCCAAGTAACAATATTCATCTGCTTCCTTTAAGACTTCATTTCCTAATCTAGTATTTCCTGCATCACCTGACTTTGTATGACTGCACTCCATTACTTTTGTTTTGGACTTACTTATTTTCATCTTGTACTCCTCACCCAAGACTCCGTTCATATCATTCAGCAACTTCTCCAGATCTTCTGCAGTCTGAGATAAAATAACAATATCATTGGAAAATCTCACGGTTTTGATTTCCTCTCCTTGGATTGTGATTCCCTTTCCAAATTCTTCCTTGATTTCCTTTACTGCCTGTTTTATGTAAACACTGAAAAGGAGGGGGGGGAGGGAGAAATGCAGCCTTGCCTCACTCCTTTCTGGGTTGCTGCTGCTTTTTCAAAGCCCTTGACTCTTATCACTGCAGACTGATTTTTATATAGATTATAGATCATTCTTCTTTCTTGGTACCTGATCCGAATCACCTTCAGAATCACAAAGAGCTTGGTCCAATCAACATTATCAAATGCTTTTTCTAGATCTGTGATCACCATGTATGTGGGCTTGCCCTTCTTAATTCGTTCCTCCAAGATCAGATGTAAATTCGGGATTGCTTCACGTGTTCCTACATTTCTTCTGAAGCCAAGCTGATCTTCTCCCAACTCAGTTTCAACTTGTCTTTCCATTCTTCTGTAAATAATACATGTTAGAATTTTGCATGTGTGAGATTCTAAACTAATGGTGTGGTAGTTTTCACACTTGTCAGCATCGGCTTTCTTGGGAATAGGTATAACAATATTCTGCCGAAAATCGGATGGCACTTCTCCTGTCTCATGCATCTTGCACACTAAATGGAATAACCTCGCCATGCTGGTTTCTCCTAAAGCAGTCAGTAATTCAGAGGGAATGTCATCAATTGCAGGTGTTTTGTTCCTATTTAGGTCTCTCAAAGCTCTGTTGAATTCTGACTTTGAAATTGGGTCACCCATTTCATCAGCATCAATAGCCTCTTCTTGTTCCAGAACCATATCATCTATGTCCTTACCTTGATACAACTGTTGGATATGTTCTTGGAATCTTTCTGCCTTGTCTTCTTTCCCTAGAAGTGGTTTTCCATCTGAGCTCTTAATATTCATACACCTAGTTTTCCTTTCTCCAAAGGTTTTCTTGATTTTCCTGTATGCAGCATCTACCTTTCCAGGACCATACTACTTTCAACATCCTTGCACTTCTGCTTCAGCCATTCTTCCTTATCTTCCCTGCACTTCCTATCCACTTCATTCTTTAATCGCCTATTCTTTTCTGCTCTCTTCATTTTTTGCATTCTTGTATTTTCGTCGTTCATCGATCAGGTCTAGTATCTCTTGAGTTATCAGTTGATTCTTAGTTTATCTTTCCTTTCTTCCTAACATCTCTTGAGCAGCCCTACTGACCTCATTCTTCATGACTGCCTATTCTTCTTCTACTGTGTTTCCTTCAGCCTTTCCATTTAGTCCTTGTGTAACATGTTCCTTGAAAGAATCCTTCAGACTCTTTTCTTTCAACTTGTCTAGATCCCAACTCCCTGGATTCCTTCCTTTCTTCAATTTCTTCAACTTCAGACAGCATTTCATGACCAACAAGTTGTGCTCAGAGTCCACGTCTGCTCCTGGGAAAGTTTTGCAATCCAACACCTGGTTACTGAATCTGTGCGTAATCATAATGAAGTCTATTTGATACCTTCCAGTGTCTCTAGGTCTCGTCCATGTGTACAGCTGTTGTTTGTGGTGT
This sequence comes from Anabrus simplex, assembly GCF_040414725.1. Classification (NCBI taxonomy): domain Eukaryota; kingdom Metazoa; phylum Arthropoda; class Insecta; order Orthoptera; family Tettigoniidae; genus Anabrus; species Anabrus simplex. Next base: position 1,637,849,244 of record NC_090265.1, on the reverse strand, counting down.
TTTAACCAATATTAGCAAGGACTAAATTGTGATTGGTGCAGAATTCAACCAGCCGACTTCCTCTTTCATTCGTTTGTCCCAATCTGAATTCTCCTACTGCATTCTTCCCTGGCCTACCACTGAATTCCAGTCTCCCATCACAATTAAGTTGTCGTCACTTTTTACATATTGTATTAAATCTTCTATCTCTTCATATATTCTTTCAATTTCCACATCATCCGCTGAACCAGTAGGCATATAGACTTGCACTGTTGTAGTGGGCATTGGTTTCAGACTTCATCAGGACACATAAGTTATGAATTTCATTATGGTCTATATTGACTATCAAATAGTAGAGGAAGGTCCACATGTTCAATACTGTTAGCTTATGTTACTGTTCAACAAGAGATATTTTATAAATCAAATGGCTCAACTATACAGATAAGGCATACCAATTCCCAGATCAACTCAAGGATATTTGGTTATTATAAGAACGATGGCATGGTTCAACACCAACTGCAGCAGTTTTGATGTGTCATTTTGGATTCAGTTTTAAATGTGTAGTCAGACTTCATCAATGTTTTAGACTTAGATTTTAAATTAAGACAGACTAAATTGTATTCTTTATTATTGGTTGTATTTAAACATATATTTCCAATTAGATCATAGCTGAAGATGATCCACTGTATGTAGGGTCGAAACTAGTACCAATTATATAGGACACTATTCATCATGACAGTCGGCTTCAACACTGATTGAAGTGCCATCTGGATGGCCTCTGCCATGGTGGGAGAAGGGGGTGAATGGTGGGAGAAAGGGTTGAACACTATTTAATAGATAATGAGAAAGCAAATCTATTTAGTAGGGAATTCAGAGATTCAGTAGAAGATTGTCAGGAGTTGGAAACCGAAACAGAAGATAGAGAGGGAGAGATATATAGGGAAACAAGAAGGTTCTCATTCACAAATGAAGATATTTTCAGAGAAATCCAACTGCTTCAGCAAGGAAAAGCAGCAGGAAGTGATCAAATTACTGGGGAGGTATTAAGGACAATGGGGTTGTACATAGTGCCTTATTTAATATTTCTCTTTGACTATGTCATAAATAATAGTGTAATACCAAAGGAATGGAAGGAATCTATAATAATACCAATTTATAAAGGAAAGGGTGATAAAAGGAAACCAGAGAACTACAGACCAATCAGCCTGACCAGTATAGTTGGTAAAATACTGGAGAGTTTAATAGCAAAGTATATCAGAGGGATATGTGATGATAAAAATTGGTTCATGGGGAGCCAGTATGGATTTAGAAAGAAATTTTCTTGTGAGGCACAACTGGTGGGATTTTAGCAGGGCATATCAGATCAGTCGGATTCAGGAGGCCAGTTAGATTGCATAGCCATAGATCTTTCCAAAGCCTTTGATAGATTGGAACATGGAATATTATTAAAGAAATTGGAGGGAATAGGATTGGACGTAAGGGTTATACGGTGGATATGAACATTTCTAAATTCAAGGGTTCAGAAAGTCAAAGTGCAATACAGATTCGGCATCTGTTGCATCACTAATAATACGCATATCGAGGTGTATTAGGGATGTAAAGAAACATTTTGAGTTTCTCTACTACTAGAACCAAACTGACAATGATTATCTTTATTAATTCTCAAGATATTAATTTTTCTTTTATTATGCATTCAAGAGCCTCTGTGGCTCAGGCGGCAGTGCACCGGCCTCTCACTGCTGGGTTCCGTGGTTCAGATCCCGGTCACTCCATGTGAGATTTGTGCTGGACAAAGTAGAGGTGGGACAGGTTTTTCTCTGGGTACTCCGGTTTTCCCATCATTTTTAATTCCAGCAACACTCTCCAATATCATTTCATTAATTATTCATTAATCATTGCCCCAGAGGAGTGAGAAAGGCTTCAGCAGTCGGCACATTTCCCATCCTCGCCGCTAGAAGGAGGCTTCAATTCATTCCATTCCTGACCTGGTCAAATGAATGGAAACAGGCTGTGGATTTTCATTTTCATACATTCAAGCTGGACACCCTGTATTTGTTTCATTTCCAGGGCATGAGGGCAACAGGAAATTAGCCACAACAATACACTGTGTAATACACTTAACTATTTAGAGAGCATAACATTATTCGTCATCCTTCCCCTCCGCATCCCTTCTCTCTTGCTGATCTACGCTGCGTGACGCACACTCGGTCTGTTGCACTCCTTCCAGCAGCTCGTTCCAAACAAGCGCAAGGTGAGTACTCATCATTTCACACACGCACGCACGCGCGCGCGCGCGCACACACACACACACACACACCCTCTTAGTACTTCTCTATCAGATTTTCGAGTTAATTCTAATTTTGTTCTTCAGGTTCTTTGGGTTCCGACTTAATTGAGACTTCCTTTAAACACAGCATTTGTTTATGCTACATAGAACAAGTCCAGCTTTCTCAATTCGTCAAGTCTATATTGGACAATTCCCTCTGCGCCATCGTGGAACTTGCTCTCAGAACTTTCCAGAAACTTAAGACTTCACTTGAATTTAAATGTGCAATACGAGTTTAATCGTCAACCTAAGACTTTGGCATCAAGAAATTTTAAGCGACATCACAATTATTTTATTCATCTGTTAATTTTAACATATTTTGGTTATATTTATTGTAACTTATGTATAAGGTTTTTACTTGTATGTCATTCCACTACCATCCATCCTCTTGTTCATCCATATTAATTTAGTTTATGTCTTTTGCTTGTAATTTCGGCTAGGCTGATGATGGTCCAAAAAACGGACCGAAACTAGTACTTGACACTATCATATTGTAATGTTTTGATAAACGTTAAATGATTTTAAGTATTGAGAAGGTGGAGCAATAAATCTTGTATTCATTTTAAGTTAAGTCTTAACTCAATACAGAACCCAACCTTGAAATTTATTACTTTAAACTCTCAGAATTAGTAAGCAAGAGACTATATAAATTATCTAAAGCAGCAATGATGATTTTGGTATAAAATATGGAGGTATTTAAAACAGTTTTATTGTCTCTTATCATAACCATAATTCATAATAAAAGGAATATATAAACTTTTTGTAAAAATAATGCATTCAAACTATTACATATTTTGCACTTTGTTATTACATCAAAATCCAGGCCCTAGTCATCACTAAATCTTTTCTGAAGTCTCATCTTTTCTCCATCATGTTCCTTAATGAAAAAAAATTAGGTCAAAAGTTGATCTATCTTTTTAAAATCCATATTGCTCTTCCTCTATTTTCTTTCTACTTTCACCCTCAGTCTTCTCTCTAATTCTCTCAAAGATCTTTGCTACATGTGTATGAGGGTGATACCTGTATAGTTGTTACATTCCTTACTATTCCCCTTCTTGAATACTGGAATTATCACACCCTTTCTCCATTCTTCCAGTACATTTTTTTCTTCCATGCTGATTGTCATATCAAATTCGCTGAATGTTTGATTTTGTCATTTTGCTTTTCTTCTTCTCAATGTCTGAAATATAGACAGTCTTCGAGGGAAAGTAGTTTGGGTGACCGGTGCATCCAGTGGTATTGGAGAACACATGGCATATGCCTTAGCACGAGGTGGTGTCAAGCTTGTGTTGTCAGCAAGGAGGGTTGGTGAACTAGAACGAGTCAAGGCAAAATGTCTAGGTGAGTTGTATGCATGTGCAGTTATGTAAAACATTAATGTATGTATTTTATTTATTAAATGGTACTTAATCTATTTAACACATGGACTTCATTGGATTTTGTTCCAGAAGTTGGATCTCACCTGACAGAAAATGATGTCCTTGTTCTACCTTTCGATATTACAGCGTATGCAACTCATCAGGAGAGCTTTGACAAAGTCATCAAACATTTTGGAACAGTAAGTGTCTTGAAATACAGTTATATCTTGCTATAAACACCCTTTGTTTTTTCTGAGTGTAGTTGGTGCAATAAATAGGGTGGCATTAAATCAAGGTCACATTTTAAAACATTAATTTGTATGACTTATGCTATGTAGTGATATACTGTACAGGGATTTTCTGGAATAGTATTACTTCAACAATTAATTTATGTAAGTATTTTGTATTCGTACAATACCATAACAGATGTTGCATGCAAATTTTATACAGTTATCATAAGTAAAGTAAAGTAGATGCATTCATTTATGATTTCAGTATAACATACAGATACACAGACAGGATTAAAGTTCATAGCAGGTCAAAGTGAGCTACTGCCTAACTCTCTACCCTCAAATTGCTTTGTCCAGGGTTCCAAAAGTATTCTCAGAAACAGTCCACAGTGTTAAGCTGCAAGGAAATTCCTACTGTATGCATCATCATTCCTTCACAGTAGGTACAGTGGATCCCCTGGGCTATGCCAATTGAGACAGTGATCTACTAATGATGGTTAGTAGTATCCATCTTCTTCATATTCCTAAAGGATTGAGTAAAAGGCATGTTCCCATTTGAAGATAAATTCTCAGGGTTCCTGATTTTAAATCAACAGTTGGCGATATGTCAAGTACACTTTTAACACTATATGACACTTCTCTAACAGTACTACCAATGATGGATAGCGATAGGCAGGGGTGGCATTATATCGAGGGAGTTACTATACCACTTTCATCAGGAATATCTGTTTGTTGCTCATCGTGGGCGATAACTGAGGGTACCGGTATATTGTGTGGTGATATATAGGGGGTTGGCTGTATGTTATCATCACATACAAAGCAAAGTCATCTCTGTACAGGCCATGAAGGCCCTTGGAGGGGTGGAAGTTTAAGGCTTCCACCTCGGCACATGATGGGGTAGAGTGGCTAGCTCTACGCCCGGCCTCCTTTGCCCCCAGGAATTAACCTGGTATTCATTTTTGGGTAGGCTGAATGAACCTCAGGTCCATATGCCGCTCCAGAAGTGGAAATCTCGTTTCTTAAATTTTATGACTTCCTGACGGGGATTTGAAACCACGTCCTTCCGGGTGAACCGAGCTCGCCTTTACCGTCTCGGTCAGGCAGCCCCTATCATCACATACAACAAAAGCAAAATATCCTGGAAATGGTATCCATAAAAAATTCAATATTAAATCAAATTATCATACACAATAAACTCCCATAAACATTTTTATCTACAACAACAAAAAACAGGTGTTTTATAATTAACAACTAGTCTGTAAGCTCATGTAAGCTCATTTTATCGTAAGATAAATAATGCAAAAATTACTATCTATTTGATGCTGTTACTCTATGGTACCCCTTGTTCTAGGGCAGCTATCCCTTGTGGATTTTCTCTCTCCTCTCAGATACTAAATGGACTATTAATATATCTTAAGTTACACTTTCCAGATTTTATACGGCATTCGAATGGGATCGAAACATGTATTGTAGTATTTCCTTACACGCCATATTGGGTGCAGTTGTAGCTTGGAGTTGTACTTTGACGTCTAGGATCTGTGTACTAGTGAGAAAGCTACATGCAACTGTCCAAAACGAATCACCATCAACAGCATCAAATGCCTTCCCTCCATATGAGCACTGTGGAAAGTTTTGGAATTTAATCTAGGCTTTTGACATGCATTCTAGTGATTAGAAATTCTATAACACCACCTCCCCTCCCCTGCCGGCCAACATTCTGATGGTAAAAATATTTTCAATGAACGGGACTCGAACCGGCCAACCACGGTGTAAAACCACATGGAATTGACATGTAAACGACCATAGCCTTCAGGTGAGATGTTGTATCTTGGACTTATCAATAGACATAAACCTCAGAATGGAAAGAAAGTATTTTTCACTGAACAGTTCAAGTATGATGGTCATCATTGTATTGCTCTTGTAACCCATAACTGGAACCAGTTTAAGTCTCTCAAATATCTCTGGAAGGCAATAGAAGCCAGGATGTATGCAGTTCAACATCATGCCAATAGATATAAATGTGTACCAATGTCATCATGGTGAATATGTGACGACTTCACTGATAGAAACATATTTTTCTTTAAAAAAGTACAGAAGTCGTGGTTGTGAGAGGTTCATTGTATTTTTCTTGTAAAGAAGACTTAACAATCTCTAACTGGTACCAATTACAGCTGTTGAAACCTTCTTGTTTTCTGAATATCGCTGTGAATGACAGACTGAATTAGGGGTTTTATATATATTATACCCGTAACACGGTTCTAAGTTAAAGTTCCCAATGTGTGTGGAGTTATGCTACCTATTACATGTTATAAATCTCATTTTTGGTCCGTATTGAAAATTTACAGTTCAACAACAATAAAGGCGTTTTAATTTAATCCACCTATTCAATACTTTTATTTTCACTTATAGTGGTTACATAAATACTCACAGTTAAATGGGACATGTTTCGCCCTCAATTAAGGGCATCTTCAGCCAGAAACAATCATCAAGAGTACAACTAATATTAAAAGTGGAAGCTAAAAGTTTAGTCAGTTATTAAATTTCGGGACATAAAAATGTAAAAAATGATACAATATATAAAGATGCTAATGGAAACACTGTCAATGATTAAACTATAATCTTGTCGGAGACTAGAACTTCTTCCATTAAAATTCAAATTAAAAGAGTTCATTTAAAATGTTAGTGGAAAACCAAAGTGGTAATAATATAAAGTCAACGACATGAGGGTGTGAACACAAGCATTAACATGATTGTCATAAATACAATATATCCAAGGCCGCTGATGAAATTCGTCAGCAAGAAGTGAGGCAGAAGCATCAGTTGAAAAATTGTAAGTGGCCCTTAGCACCGGTAGGTAATATTATTGGCTGAAACCTTGCCAGGAAATGTCAGTAGATACTGAAAATAATGTTTTCTGTAAGAGAAGGAAAAGATGTAATAAGAAGTTGAACGTAAGGAGAGAATTCGGATTACAAAAATTGAAACAGATGAGGACTTACATGTTAGTTGAAAGTTTGTTATTTGTTATCTACTGTTGTGTTAGTTGCTGCCCTTCTGTTAGCTCTGAGTCTGGTGTTGTAACTGTGCTGCAGAGGCGGCAGTGAACTCGGAGGGGAAGAAGTAGGAGAATGTGGAAGGGAGGAGAGGATGGGTGGAGTCAATTGTGACGAGGCTGACAAAGGGGCGGAGTCAACCGTATTGCTGGAAGTAGGCCTAATATCTGTAGGTATGGGAGGAGTATTAGAGTATGAAGAATTAAATATATTAGGTATCCTAAATTTATTTGAACTAACTGACTTTAATCATTTTGGTATTAATTCATATAACATACATTTACTGTTCGTGGTTTCATTAAGATTCTGTTGCTTATTGTACGTCTGATCTAAATAGATATATAAACTTTCTAAATCATTCAACATTCTTTCTTTTTCTATGATTCTAATTATTGCTAGGTCTTTCTCTGTGGATTCAAATCTGTGACCAGTCTCCCTCATATGCAAACTCATCGCTGAGTATTTCCTATGTTTTTCTGCGTTAACATGTTCCATATATCTATATATATAAAATAAGAATTTTGTCTGTACATTGCTCAGAATTTGAAAAGAATGGTATTTCTGTATCGGTCATGTCCACAGTAACAAGAAAATGCAGTTTTTACTTTTCCGTAATTTCTGTCTGTCTGTCTGTATGTATGTATGTATGTATGTATGTATGTACACGCATCACGAGAAAACGGCTGAAGAGAATTTAATAAAAATCGGTTTGTAGAGTCGGGGGGTGAACCGCTACAATCTAGGCTATAAATTATTTTATTCACGCTGAGTGAAATGGTAGTTTAGGGGAAGGCCTAAAATTCAATTCTGAAATATTTATATTATTAGTGGTCATATCGATAAATACTACATAACTAAAGTTATATAGAATTAAATTTCTGATCATTTACGTCTTATGCATTTATACCGTACCGGCTATGATAACACAGATATTCATGAATTTGGATTTTTGTTGCTAAGTCCATATCAACGCCGAGCCCCGACAAAATGGGTAAACAGAATTTAATGAAAATCGGTATATAGATTCGGGGAATAATAAACTACAGTTTAAGCTATAGACAATGTTATTCACCCTGGGTGAAATGGTAGTTTAGGGGAAGGCATCTAAAATTTAACTTTTAAATAGCTTACCTACGTTCTTGGTCCTATGGAAAAGTACTACATAACAAAAGTTATAGAGAATATAATTTATGTTTTATTCAGTTTTACCGTACCGACTATGATAAGAGTGGTATTTCAGAACCGGAAGACAATTAATAATGTGAAGGCCTACAATATCGAAAGCGCGTAACATAGATCAACAATAACATTACACTGACCGTTGTTTGTTGTAATGTTCTTTGTCTCTTATGCTGCCGCTCAACTCCGATAGATCGGATTACTGCTGCGTACCGAGTATAACAGCCTTACTGAATATTGGCGGGAAATAACTGAAGAGTTAGATAACCTTCTTCTTTAGCATGCCAATCCTCTGGTTCATACATTTTCTGATACTGCTGGTACATAACACACTGGTACATCATAGTATGCCAACTATTCGATACCTACTCTGACGCGCTGTTTTGAATGAGCAGTGTACGCACTTAAGTCAGTGGCTCAGTTATTAGTAGTAGGAGTAGAAGTATGAACTGGTCTGGAATTACAATTTAGCCCTATTCCAAATTATAGTACCACAATTCACTAAATAACTCAAAATTCAACCCTGAAAAGAGCCGTTTCTGAGGAAAAGCTTCTTCCTCTTCATTTTCATGAAATCTACATTAATTTTATTCCAAATTAGCAGCGAAGATGTGGTTCCTTTTCTGGCTTGGAGGAAAAATTGCCTCCACGTCAGACAGTTCTTTCCCCCGCCAGTGTGGTGAATTGAGATTTTCCGACTCATCGGGTACTCCCAGGAAACATATAAGTAAACGGGCATAGTTTTTGCCCTGGGATTATCCACTATTTGAAACCCCCCTCCCCCCGCCGAAAAAAGGACGAAGATTGTTCACGGATCATGGATGTCTGAATCTTGGTCATTCCAGCTCTGTAGCTTTGGACTGTTAGTTTGGCAGCATAGTACTGTTCGTTAAAAGTGAGAAAATGTGTGGTTTTTCATTTGATCGACTATTTCATATGAAGGCATTGTTTTTAATCACGCCATTCCTGCTGATGTCATTGTAATGACACATGTTCATTTCAGTTGGGAAAACCACTAAGAGAGTCTTTCTGAGAATCTATACAGGCAGGCGGAGAGTGAGTGTCTGCCATTATAATGAAAACTCCCCAACCTGATTGTGACTGATGGTAGGCAAGCTGGCCTACCATTACAATTAAAATTCCCTAACCCAGTCTTCATATAAGAAAAGACGTTGGTGACTTGCCCGTCGTGCTTCTAGGGCAACTTTAAGAGCTATGCAACTTAATACAATCTTGCTCACAACGTTTACACTACCTAACCTAGAATTCCGTAGTGAAGCACGGGTACATCAGCTAGTCTTGTCATAAAACTTCTCCCAGTCTGTCCAACATATGAAAAATTACACTGAGTACATTTGAGTCTGTATACTCCTGATCCGAAATAATAATTTTTATCGCAATTAACTTTTTTATGTTTAAAGAATATGGACTGGTTAGTATTGTAGTTCTAAAAGCTATATTAAAATTATGTTTCTTGAATATGTTAGTAATCTGGTGTATAGCTGGATTATTAAAAGTGAATGTAGCATACTCAGTTTTTTTGTTTTTTCTGGTATCAGATTTGTGGATAACTTGTTCTTAATTTTATTGATTAATTTGTTTATCATTTCTATTTGGAAACCATTTTGTTTAGCGAGGTACCTAATATAATTTAATTCTTTCTTCAAATTTTTGGGAGATAGAGGGATTGTAAGTGCTCTATAAATCAGACTGTGAAAAGATGCTTGTTTATGTGAATTCGGGTGTAAAGAAAAATTGTTTATAGTTGTAGGTGATTGTATCGGTTTTCTAAATATTTGGAAATCAAAAGTGTTAACCTTACGTGTAATTGTTACATCTAGAAAATTTAATGAGTTATCGACTTCGTCCTCTTTCGTGAATTTCAAATTAGGTTCGATTTCATTTAACTTATTTAAGATTTCTTGACTATTAGTGACATCTTTGTTTATGATTACAAATGTATCATCTACATATTTCAACCATAAATCAATTCCTTTAATTTTTGCTATTATTTCATTGTGTTCGATTGAATCCATAAATATGTCGGCAAGGATGCCCAATATTGGGTATTCACCCATTGCTAATCCATTCTGTTTATAAATATTATTGTTAAATAAGAAGTAATTATTGTCTAATACGAAATTTAACAATCTAGTGAATTCTTCTACTTCCATTTTACTAAGATTACTGTGTTTACAAATATTATCGTGAATTATATTAACAGTTTTATCTGTCAGAATATTCGGGAACATATTCACTACGTCATACGAACACATCATCTGGTTTGGACGCACGCCAAATTTAAATAAAATGTCACACAAGTCAATGGAATTTCTTAATGGTTGTTTATTATTAAAAGTGTAATGTCTTTTCCAAAAATTATGAATGTATTTGGAGACCTTATACGTGGGAGAATTTCGGCGATTGATAATCGGACGAATCGGAATATCTTTTTTATTGTATTTTGGGCAAAGCTCTAGTTTCTGGGAGCCTAGGATTCATATTGATAAGTTTTAATTTTTCTTGTTCGGTAGAGAGAGATGTGGATCTTTTACGTAAGGCCTTTAAGTTGCGTTGAATTTTAGCTAATGGATCTTTAGTCACGAATGTGTATTTGTTATTATCAAAAAATCTTCAGTTTTCTTGATATATGTATCTTTATCCATCAAAACGATCGCACCCCCCTTGTCAGCCTTGGTTACTATAATATTGTTATCTTCAATTTTTGATTTCATGTTTTTTATTGTTTTCTGTTGTTTAGGATCAAAATTGGTATAAATCTCTTTAGCTAATCTGGGTAATCTCTTCTTTAACTCCAATCTTACTTCGTCTTGTACATCGCGTGGGAGTTTTGATATGTTCGCCTCCGCTTCTGCAACTGTGTTAATGATGTCTATTTCTCTATCTTTATTAGGCCAGTTGTATTTTGGACCCCTTTTAAGTAGGTCATTCTCTCCTTCCGTAAATTGTACCTTGATTAAGTTAACTACCATGGGAGTAACATTGTCCGATGGGCCTCTAATTTGTTCTTGTTTTGCTTGTTTACTGTGACGTATTTGTGTGTCTATCAAATGATTCAATTTCTTATTCACTGTATCCTGTTTCTTACTAAGTGCGTATGTTAATTTGTGTTCCATGTGTTGATAAAATGACTGCCATTCTAACGGGGCTAAATCCTGTGTCACCGCTAAGTGATCGTTATATAATTGCAAATTCAATTTGGATTTCTTCCTGTAATATGCCTTGATTTCATTTTTAAGCCATAATTCATTTACCTTATTTTGGGTTATATTATGGCTTGGACTGCTTATGTTTTTACGTTGTGTTGATTTAAGAAAAGTAGGTACCAGTATTAGCCTCAGACATCGTTTAAGAAAAGCTAAATATTTACTGACTTACAAATCTTCATTTTCAGATAGAGAAACTTATTTCATCGACATTTTGCCTGGTTGGCTGTCATATTACATGTTATAAATCTCATTTTTGGTCCGTATTGAAAATTTAGTTCAACAACAATAAAGGTGTTTTAATTTAATCCACCTATTCAATACTTTTATTTTCACTTATAGTGGTTACATAAATAGACGAAGTAAGATTGGAGTTAAAGAAGAGATTACCCAGATTAGCTAAAGAGATTTATACCAATTTTGATCCTAAACAACAGAAAACAATAAAAAACATGAAATCAAAAATTGAAGATGACAATATTATAGTAACCAAGGCTGACAAGGGGGGGTGCGATCGTTTTGATGGATAAAGATACATATATCAAGAAAACTGAAGATTTTTTGATAATAACAAATACACATTCGTGACTAAAGATCCGTTAGCTAAAATTCAACGCAACTTAAAGGCCTTACGTAAAAGATCCACATCTCTCTCTACTGAAAAAGAACAATTAAGACTTATCAATATGAATCCTAGGCTCCCAGAAACTAGAGCCCAAAATACAATAAAAAAGATATTCCGATTCGTCTGATTATCAATTGTCGAAATTCTCCCACGTATAAGGTCTCCAAATACATTCATAATTTTTTGAAAAGACATTACACTTTTAATAATAAACAACCATTAAAAAATTCCATTGACTTGTGTGACATTTTGCTTAAATTTGGCATGCGTCCAAACCAGATGATGTGTTTGTATGACGTGAATATGTTCCCGAATATTTTGACAGATAAAACTGTTAATATAATTCATGATAATATTTGTAAACACAGTAATCTTAGTAAAATGGAAGTAGAAGAATTCACTAGATTGTTAAATTTTGTATTAGACAATAATTACTTCTTATTTAACAATAATATTTATAAACAGAATGGATTAGCAATGGGTGAATACCCAATATTGGGCATCCTTGCCGACATATTTATGGATTCAATTGAACACAATGAAATAATAGCAAAAATTAAAGGAATTGATTTATGGTTGAAATATGTAGATGATACGTTTGTAATCATAAACAAAGATGTCACTAATAGTCAAGAAATCTTAAATAAGTTAAATGAAATCGAACCTAATTTGAAACTCACGAAAGAGGACGAAGTCGATAACCCATTGAATTTTCTAGATGTAACAATTACATGTAAGGTTAACACTTTTGATTTTCAAATATTTAGAAAACCAATACAATCACCTACAACTATAAACAATTTTTTTTTACACCCGAATTCACATAAACAAGCATCTTTTCACAGTCTGATTTAAAGAGCACTTAGAATCCCTCTATCTCCCAAAAATATGAAGAAACAATTAAATTATATTAGGTACCTCGCTAAACAAAATGGTTTCAAAATAGAAATGATCAACAAATTAATCAATAAAATTAAGAACAAGTTATCCACAAATCTGATACGAGAAAAAACAACAAAAAAACAAAACAAAAAAAACAAAAACTGAGTATGCTACATTCACTTTTAATAATCCAGCTATACACCAGATTACTAACACATTCAAGAAACATAATTTTAATATAGCTTTTAGAACTACTAATACTAACCAGTCCATATTCTTTAATCATAAAAAAGTTACTGTAATTACGATAAAAATCATTATTTGGGATCAGGAGTATACAGACTCAAATGTACTCAGTGTTATTTTTTATATGTTGGACAGACTGGGAGAAGTTTTATGACAAGATACATGGAACATGTTAACGCAGAAAAACATAGGAAATACTCAGCGATAAGTTTGCATATGAGGGAGACTGGTCACAGATTTGAATCCACAGAGAAAGACCTAGCAATAATTAGAATCATAGAAAAAGGAAGAATGTTGAACGAATTAGAAAGTTTATATATCTATTTAGATCAGACGTACAATAAGCAACAGAATCTTAATGAAACCACGGACAGTAAAAGTATGTTATATGAATTAATACCAAAATGATTAAAGTCAGTTAGTTCGAATAAATTTAGGATACCTAATATATTTAATTCTTCATACTCTAATACTCCTCCCATACCTACAGATATTAGGCCTACTTTCAGCAATATGGTTGACTCCGTCCCTTTGTCAGCCTCGTCACAATTGACTCCACCCATCCTCTCCTCCCTTCCACACTCCCCTATTCCTTCCCCTCCAAGTTCACTGCCGCCTCTGCAGCACAGTTACAACACCAGACTCAGAGCTAACAGAAGGGCAGCAACTAACACAACAGTAGATAACAAATAACAACTTTCAACTAACATGTAAGTCCTCATCTGTTTCAATTTTTGTAATCCAAATTCTCTCCTTACGTTCAACTTCTTATTACATCTTTTCCTTCTCTTACAGAAAACATTATTTTCAGTATCTACTGACATTTCCTGGCAAGGTTTCAGCCAATAATATTACCTACCGGTGCTAAGGGCCACTTACAATTTTTCAACTGATGCTTCTGTCTCACTTCTTGCTGACGAATTTCATCAGCGGCCTTGGATATATTGTATTTATGACAATCATGTTAATGCTTGTGTTCACACCCTCATGTCGTTGACTTTATATTATTACCACTTTGGTTTTCCACTAACATTTTAATTGAACTCTTTTAATTTGAATTTTAATGGAAGAAGTTCTAGTCTCCGACAAGATTATAGTTTAATCATTGACAGTGTTTCCATTAGCATCTTTATATATTGTATCATTTTTTACATTTTTATGTCCCGAAATTTAATAATTGACTAAACTTTTAGCTTCCACTTTTAATATTAGTTGTACTCTTGATGATTGTTTCTGGTTGAAGATGCCCTTAATTGAGGGCGAAACATGTCCCATTTAACTGTGAGTCTATTTATGTAACCACTATAAGTGAAAATAAAAGTATTGAATAGGTGGATTAAATTAAAACACCTTTATTGTTGTTGAGTTATGCTACCTGCCGAGCATGCTTCCCCTGTGAGCATGTCAGCTGCGAGCAGCGGGGAAGTGAGACGTCACAAACTGGAGAACTTGGTCAAGGCTATATTACGTCAGACGACAGAATGTTCAATTCCTTTCCATCATTAATTTCTTCTGAATGAATTAAGATATGAATAAATGAACTACATCACCGTGTAGCCTATTTTTTATAATCATGATTCCCAAGTTTCAAATAGATCTGTTGAAAATTACGGAAGATATTAACAGTTACTATTTCTTGGGGATACTGAATAAAAAGGCAGGCATTTTGCTTGTCAAGCCAGCTCACCTTGTACCACAGCCGAGATCGGATGGCCGGCTGTTGGGTATTCTGCGTTCATAATGTAAGTCGTCAGTTTGACCCATTGCGAAAGTTTAAGTCCGCGTATTACGACGCACTGCAAGACTTTTTCACTGTCATGTGTGTGGTGATAGAAACTGTGCCTTAGTTGAAATGTGAACAGTTGAGGAGTTTTACCATTTACGAGAACAGTGTGACTGAAACTTACATTTTCTCACCAATACGATGTTACGCTAATATAATTTGATGTTCGTATTAGAACGAAAGTGATTAACTTTACATTGAATACTGAAAGTGTTGAAATGTGATCGTCAGTGAAACGTCAAAACTGTCCATGAGTTTATATTTAATTTTCACAAATGATAAAGTGTGCTAGTAGTGAAACATAATCCAATATTTTCAGACTGTTCAGGTTATTGAATTTACGGTAGTGAAGCATCACAGTGCATAGTTGTTCTACCAAATGGGTTGGAACATTTTTCAAACTGTACGTCTATGTTACGAATGACTGATATAACTAATCATATTTAACAGTGTCGTCGAAGTTTGATTCTCTTTTACAAGTGTCCAGATTCTTAAGTGAGCATAAACTCAATACAGTATTTAAATGATCTGGTGCATTTAACATTCCATAATTATCCCAATAACTTGTGTCGAACCCAGGACGGTTCCGGAGAGAACAGTGTTTTCTTTTGCCATTTTCGATAGTGAACGGGACTAAATTCACGGAACTTATTGTTTTTCCTTTGATGTTGTGTGAAGTATTAAAACAGGATACCTTGTTTTCTATGTCGTTATTCGGACAATGTTCTCACACTTAACTTTAATAAGGTGACTTTTATTTTACGTGATTAATACATCACAAGTTTAGTTTTGAGTTCAGCTTAATCCATCAGTAATGACTGTGTTCTTCTAATTAATTAGTGAAATCCCACTGTGAAGACTATTGAGTGCAGCTTGTGACTCGTTAAAGATCGCTATTAACCATAATCTCATTTATGCAGATCAATTACTTTGAATCCATTTCATACCCCACTGCCGCATTACAACCAAGACCACGAGTGCTCCTAGACCATCCAGACCTCCGAGATATTCGAGACCTTCTAGATATTCGAGACCGGCTCGGAAGATGGTGACATCATGAGCAAACATTGCGACCCCGCAATGTATCAGGACCAGTTCAACCCCAGGAGAAGTACTCATTGTAACTGCTGTGCTGAGATGATGTTAAATTCTGACTTTATTTTATGAATAAACTTAAAAAAAAATTAGCATTCCATTATACTTATCTTACTTCCCTCTCCTCTGTAACAAGTCAGATAAGGACCGGTCACCCCTGTGTCGAGTCTTGTGGTCAGCTAGCCATCGAAACAAACTTTTACGGTTACAATATAGATTTTGCGTTTTAAAGCTAGGATTTTCTGGTCACTGTGGAAGAACATTATTTTATTGCATGTATGTGATGAAGTAAATTGATCACTCACTTCATTGTCTACTGTATTACAGCACTGACATCACAATTTACATACATCATGCAGTTGGTATTCAAATACGAAGAGAAAATAATACCTTACATAATGTGACAAATTTCTTATTGCTATAACATAAAGGAAGATATTTACCAGCTTTGTTATACAGTATTTTGTACATAACATTATCCAGGTTATTTTAAAGAGGCCTATATATCTAAGAAAAACTGAACAGTTCAATATCCTTGTTCTACCTTTCAATACTACAAGACACATCAAGCATTTTGGAACAGTGAGTGTCTTTCAATATGTTATCTGGTTTTCAACAGTTCCTCTAATACTGTGTGATTCTGATAAAGGCAGCAAACATTGCAAGTTCATCTTAAAAAAAATGGATTTGTTCACTCTGATTTTGTGTCACTGTGGTGTGAAGCTACATGGTTTGTATGGTGCACTTACCAAATTGAAGTCTGAAGAGTTAGTAGACATCACGGAGAGAAGGAAAATATCAAACCAAGGAAAGGTAAGGGGAAGAGGGAGTTGACAAAGAACTAGACCTTCTACTGGAATGGTAACAACAGAGAGATGAGGAATGGAGTGGGGTTGATATTGGCAAAAGAGATGGTATTCACCAAAAAGGCAATGGTTTACTTATAAAGGGGAAGCTGATGCTGGGGCAGGTATATGCTTCTCAGAGGGGTTTTAGTCAAGATGATAAGAACAAGTTCCTGGTAGACCTAGAAGAGACCATCAGTGAAAAGAGGTCAGTTCTCTCAGGGACCTGGATGCACAGCTCGGGACAGACAGGAATGGTTATGAGGATGAGATGGAACCACACGGTCAAGGTAGACACAATTTAGAAGGGGAACATCTCTTTTACTTCTGCATAAGAAAGTGTTTGATAGTGAAAAACAGTTGGTTTAGCAAAAGTCAGTCACAAGATTACCTGATACATTTGGGACGGACAGTCATTGATAATAAGATCAAAGTGTGGGAACTACAACAGATTGGAAAGAGGACTGATCATCAGGACTATGTAAGAGGATAGTTGCCTACAGATGAATTGAGAGAGCTATAAGGTAAAGTGGACCAAAATTAAAAATACCTTTGTAACAGAACCAGTTGAGGTTTGCAGAAAGACAAGTGTGAATGTAAGGTGAAATGAGACATCTTGGTGGAATGAAAGATTGAGAGGCTGACTAAGGAAAAGGAACACAGCACAAAAGGAACGCGATAGAAGTCCACGTCAGAACAGGTAAGGGACGAGGAGAATATCAGACACCTTGAGCAAGTTTACCGGGACAAAAATCTGCAAGTGAAAAGAGTAGTTCCAGAGGAGAAGATTAGGTGCTGGCAGAACTTTACTCAAAAACTGGAGGAAGACAGCAGAGGCAATATAAAACCATTGTATAGAGTGATCAAAAACAAAAGAGTGCAGTTGAAACCATCAAGGCAATTGAGGATCGCAATGGAAACATTGCCAGGAAAGAAATCAGAGAGGTTCTGAGGAATCATTCTGATCACCTATGGAACAGGTCAGAAGCAGATCAGAGAGAGAGAAAGAACTAGCTGTTGAAATCTACACAGAGGAACCTCCCATTACATGGGCAGAAATAGAGGCAGCACTTACAAAAATGCCACAAGGAGAAACCCCTGGGATCGATAAATTCAACATGGACATGATTGAAGCAGCAGGAATACAGTGGCTACACAGGGTGCTCAATGCAGTGTGAAAGAGTGACAAGATACCTGCTGATTGGAGCAAGGGTGTCATTATTTCCCTGTTAGCCTACCTGGTACCCATGATCAATAAGGGATCAAGTTAGCTGGTTTGAGTCTCTTTGGTGGGAACAGTTTTCACCATCAGAGTGTTGGCCGTCAGGATAGAAGAGGTGGTGGTAAACAATTTCTTATGCCGGGCTGAGTGGCTCAGATGGTTGAGACGCTGACCTTCTGACCCCAACTTGGCAGGTTCGATCCTGGCTCAGTCCGGTGGTATATGAAGGTGCTCAAATACGTCAGCCTCTTGTTGGTAAATTTACTGGCACGGACTAAATTTCGGCATCTCATCTTCTCCGGAAATTGTAAAAGTAGCTCAAACCTCTGGAGTATTCGTAAGGAGTGTTAAGCCCCTTTTCCCATATTCCCAGAATATGGTCAACATATTTTTCCTTGTTACTCTGTCATACGACTACTTAAGATTTAAGAAACATAAATGTAACTTGTCTATTTCTCTGGTGGCATTTTTCAATTACTTGATGTGTAAATTCGGTTCTGACACCCCTCTTTCGTCTGAATTGACGTTGGTTTTAACCCAAGTGTACTCTCCACATTGCTAATACTCTTTATTCTAAAATGTTTGTGAATACCTTGCCTGGTACACTGATCAAAGAAATATTTTGACGTTATATTGTGTTACTCTGGAGCAGGTTTTTTTGAAATATTTGAAGGTAAAGATAATGGGAAGGAACTTATATTGACCAATTGGATTTCTTTTCTCCTTTTGTGGCTGTCCTTTGTTTCTAATATTTTATTATCTGTATTGATCTTTTAGTGATTTCCATTTTCTATATTTATCCAGATTTCTCCTTATCTCATACTTGCTATATCAAGACTATCCATCAAGGTAGTTCCTCCGTGAGCGTTGAAGCCCACCCACTTGAAGAAGGTGTGAAGCAGAAGTGGGCTTGTCGGGGGGGGTGAGAAGAAATGGCTGTAGAAGAATTGGGATCGATAATGAGAATATTTGGATGGTATTTTGCATCACTTGACCAAGCGCCAAAAGTAGATTTTGAGATATTCACACAAACGCAAAATCCTTTGTATTAATTCATATTTCCTGTTAAATCTGAGGTATTATATACCAAAATGAAGATAAAAACATACATTTTCTTCTTAATGTATTCAATTTAGGGATATTTGAAATATAACGTAGTAATCTGAGATAATAGTGCTTGGTCACTTGATGCTTTGTTGCCGTTATGTTAGTTTTTTGTTTTGCATCACTTGACCAACAAATAATTTTGTCATGTAGTGATTGATTTGACTTTTAAAAATTCAGTGCAGTGTAAAATATGGTACTTATTAACTAACTGTATTGCTTATTTAAGTACAGGATTAAATTATACATAACACCATACAACATGACATAGAAAAAACATGAATTTTAGAATATACAGTAGTAAAGAAATTATACTGGTAGATCATAGTATTAAGGCATCATAAACACACAGTTCCTCCAAGTGTAATATAATGCAGAATTTTAAGAATTTTCGAGTACAATATCCATTTTTCCACAATCAAACCCATCTCTATCACCGTCTATTCCAGGAATTAGCTCCATGAGAGAGCGCAGGTCGTTCAGTTTTGCTTCTGAAACTGGTTTTCTATTGGACCATAACAGAATGAGCAGACCTGATCCATTTTCATTCTGAAGCTGCGACCAACTGTAGATTTCTTAATGTTCACTTCAACAGTGCGTTGTGCATCAAAATGCATTTTGAAGAAATTGCTAAAAGTTTTATCTTTCTTCCACTCTATTTCTCAACGTCTCACTGTTTGTTCCTGTCTTCCTGTGTACAATGTGGTTCTTCAGATGAACTGTACTATAAAAATCCGGTCCGGTCATTCTGTGCACAACAAGCGGGTTCTTCTTTCGGCGCATCTTTATTACATTTATGTAGTCTTCGGTGGTATAGAGGCGCTGCTGAAATTTGAAAGCACGTTCTACATCTCCAAAGTCACTGTCGTTAGGGAGGAAGGTATGGCCTGGAAATAGAAATATTTGGTAATCTTTTCAATGGTAGGGTGTTGTTCCAAAACTGTTTACAGAAGTAGAACAATCTTTATATTACGATTCTGAGAATCTGACCACAGTATGGCTTCTTTGGCGTTGTGCATGTTTTCCATGAGATGCTTGTACAAGCAGGATCCAACCTCCTGAGCCCCTCGTCCTGCTTCTCCTTCCAACCAGACATAAAAAGGACCTTTATTATCTTTCCCACTATGAATCTTTGACCACAACTGGAGCTTGTAAAGAACCACATTTGTGGGGATACGGGAAAATGGCAGTGTTTTTTCAAGGTCAAAACAAAACGTTTCCAGTTTTTCATCCAACTTCTATTTTTCCATATCGGAGGATTTTAGGTTCTGGGCGTATGCCGCAGGGAAGAAAACCTGTGCGAGAATCTGTTACGCGGGAATCTACATTTAGCATCACACGACCAAGCGACTGCAAGCTTGTCGTGTGGTCATTTGATGCGTAATTCAGACTCAGAAATAGTAGTTGGTCACTTGATGCAAAACTTCAGTTTAATGATTGAGAGGTTGGCGTTTGGTCAAAATTCATTTGCCGCGAAATCATATTGAGAATAAAAGTCCGAACAATAACCTACGTAAAGTTTACACCATTAGCTACCAGATGGTGCAATAATCTAGAAAATTCCATTTTGGCGCTTGGTCAATTGATGCATAACACCATCCATTTATTTGAAGGTGTCATTATATGAAGATGTAGATATTCACCTTGCCCTTTTGTGTTTTGTTGTTTGCCCTTGTCTGTCCTTGTCTCCTCTTTTTATTGCTCCCCCCCCCCTCTCTCTCTCTCCTGATTCTGATCTGTAATTTTGTTTATCTTATTATGCATTCCCTTTGATATACTGTAATTTTTGTAATACTTAAAGGGTGTTTTTTGCTGTATTCTTCTTGTTTCAGTTGGATATTTTAGTGAATAATGCTGGAAGATCACAGAGAGCTATGTGGGAAGATATTGAGACTGAAGTGGACAGAGAAATGTTTGAAGTGAACGTGTTTGGCATTGTCTCGTTATCTCGTATTGCAGTTCGCTACTTTTTGAAAAAGGGAGAAGGTCATATTGCTGTTACATCAAGTTTAGCTGGTGTCTTAGGAGTTCCCTTTTCAGGCACCTACACTGGAACCAAACATGCCATTCATGTAAGTATGGCTTGTGTTCTTGGGTTCATTTATTAGTGCTGGCCAGAGAACAATGTTATGAAGGTGATCAGTAAAGAATGATTTTTTTTTTCCTCCACGGCTTCCTTTATGTTGTTGTGGTTTGTCATCTAAAATGGCACTCAGAGAGGTAACATATTTTACAGTCAACTAAATTTGATAAACTACTATTTACAGATATTTGCAAGTGCACTTGAGCATAAGGTTTTCACATCACATAGTTTGTACTCTAAAACTTGACTGAACACACTGCCCTCTGGTGTGTTGAAACCCTGCTCCTCAACAGCAGAGTGTTGTTCCCTTAGCAGTTCACTCTTCATCTAACATGCTGATCTGAACTCAGCATGGCTCAGACTCCCAAATGTGTCACTCAGGACGAACTGACTGTCTCGTGACTGACTCAAGACTGATCTGCAGATCTCCAGCTTGCTCTTTATATTGGCCAGCAGAAGATGGTTGCAGTTTCCACTTCCACATCATTCCTGGTGCCTCCTCCCTTATTTGTAATTGAGAGATAGCGCACCTTTTCAATACATTTATTAGTGTTTTGTCTAAATCAAAAACACACACACATTTAGAATGATACTTAATTAGTACATGTTTCATTCCACTATATCAAGCGATTCCAACTGAGGTGCTCCCACGCTCCCGGCCGGCCCCGGCAGCAGCCCTGGTGCTGTGCTATAGCACCGTTGAGGTGGGGGGGGGGAAGGAGGGGAAGTGGCAGGGGCAGAACCACAGGTCATCAAGTCAGCGCACAGCTTATGAAAACAATATTATTTATGACAGTTCTGTGAACACATAAACACACAATTTATTCTGTACATACTTTACACTTGCCTTAATCTACATTTAGAGTTTAAGTCGATTGTTGACATTGTTTTGCAGCAAGTAATTTACCAATAATGGAAACAATCGATTTGGCAGTAGAAATTCTAAGTAAAGCCTCTAAGTCCCCATCAGACAGAGAAGTCCTAGTTCTCCATTTATTTAAATTCAGAATTGAAAAATCTGTTCGCATGCATACGTTGTACCGAACATTGACATAAATTTTAAGGCAACTGGTTGAAATTTTGGAAATTCTTGTGGTTGAACACCTTTGTAAAATTATATTAAACCACCGCTGTAGTGGTAGTACCTGTCCTTTAGGATTGCGTCACACTCTATTCTTATCAGCTCTGTTTGGAAATATGATGGTGATTTTTCAAGGCATGCTGAAAATGGGGTCATAAATATTTCAAGTTGAGGTGCCATATCATTCATTTCTTTGATTCGGGCATTGAGTTCAGAGTGCAAAATCTGTAACGATGTCTGATTCTCCAAGATTTTCATAAGTAGACAAACATAAGTTCCTGTACATGATGAGAGATGGTTTGTTTTGACAAGCTTATCGCCTCAAAGTGAGCCACAGTGTGTGGACACAGTACTTCAGAGCAGTCTATTAAACATTCTTTTACAAATTCACCATCAGTAAAGGGTCGCCCACTTTTTGCAATTTTCAGAGCAACAATAGCCCATACCATGCTCAAACTGCGCCTTCTAAAGTGTTGGGCTAAAGTATCTGTGGGACAGGGAGATAAAATAATTAAAATAATTATCTTTGTGTTTTTTTTGCAATAGGTCTTATGGCGACGGTGGGATAGGAAAAGGCTAGGAATGGGAAGGAAGCGGCCATGGCCTTAATTAAGGAACAGCCCCAGCATTTCCTTGGTTTGAAAATGGGAAGCCACGGTAAACCATCTTCAGCACTGCCGACAGTGGGGTTCAAACCCACTATCTCCCAGATGCAAGCTCACAGCTGAGCACCCCTAACCGCGCCGCCAACTCACCTGGTGTTTTTTCTTAGCAGCACAAGTCTAATTCTAAACAGTTCCTAATAATACAAAACCAAAAAACGATAACAAATCTCCTAAATTTCATGTAAAACAATTCCTAATGAGTAAGTTATTTCATATCTCTGAAGAACTTGGCAATTCCGATTTTAACTTAGCAGTTTGTTTGGTTCTTGCTGCACCAACAATGTTATCATAGGTGGAAACATGTTTATTGTGGTAGTGTTGTCGAACGGTTGAAGACTTTACGCTTAAAATAACATGACAAATTAAACATTGAGCTTTCCCTTCGGTACTGAGAACAAAATATGAATCCACCCATGAAGGATTAAACAACATTTTTAACGAAGGAGAAACTAACTGCTCCGCTGTCTGTTCTATCAAATAGATTCTTCTGAGAATGACACACACATACAGAGAGAATGAGAATGAATGTACTGTCTCTTACGTACACATGCACCGACCACAGCATGGGTTAGGTGGGGAAGGAGGGGAACGGTGCTGCTGAGTGCAGCGCTGGTGCGCCCCAGCACTAAGTGCTCGAGTTGGAAAGGCCTACTCTATACGGAACATCTTCAGCTTTAGAGATAATTTTATCTAAAAGAAGACAATGGACAAGTTGTTTAAAATAACATGGAAAAAAAAAAAGAAGAAACTATGTAAACGTCTTTGTCTTCTAGCCAGTCAGCCACCAGCTACACAAGCGACAACAGGTTCTAAAGGGGCCAGCAGGGAAACTCCATAACAACAACAAATTGCAACAGCTGACAAGTAAATACTTCCGTATTATACATCAGTTGCAGTTGAGAGGAGTTCCACCAGCTAGACTTGAGAGTCCTCTTCTTTTTGTTAACGTCAGAAAATACCACTAGACAAGCCAAAGCCAAAGAAGATTTTAGCTACAAACCACTAAATTAAGGTTAAAAAATACCACCAAATAGTATTAATAGGGCAGATAGTGTCAAAGAAGAAGTAGTAGCAGCACCAGCAGCACCAGCAGCAGCAGCAGCAGCAGCAGCAGCAGCAGCAGTAGTAGTAGTAGTAGTAGTAGTAGTACATATTTTTGTTTTTAACTTTTAAAATGTTTTCCCTAGTATTTTAAACAACTTATCCATTGTCTTTTTAAAAAGATATAAATAATGATTTACACTTTGATGGCAAATGTTGGAATTATAATTCAATCGCAAATAAACAAGTAGGCCTCTCTACCTCATCAGAATTACACTTCAATGGCAAATGTAATGCAAACAAACTGAAGATCCCATGCTCCTTATAAAAGACCCTGGCCTCACATCCAGGTCCATGCAACACATATGGTACACAAATTACCGAAATCCTCACATGCTTTAATAGCCTTTGATGATGATTCTTGTCCTCTCACTATACTTTCCAAATAATCCATACATCAATGCAAAATCTCTAGCTGTGATATAATTACTTTACTCCATTATTGAAATCATGTGGCAGGCCAGGGTCTTTTATAAGGAGCATGGGATCTTCAGTTTGTTTGCATTGCATTTGCCATCGAAGTGTAATTCTGACGAGGTAGAGAGGCCTACTTGTTTATTTGCAATTGAAGTATAATTGCAACAATATTCTAGTTCTGTGTTCTGTTTGACCTATCTAACGCCTCTACACTCTCAAAGTACCTTTAGGACAGTCACAATTTATAACTCCATGGTTGACACGACGGAAACCATTCCTGAATTGTCCATAACTAAGTCCTGGTTTCCGGTCTACGAAAATACGGTACTAAGGTGCACACATTTTCACTCTCTCTGTTACCTTTCGCCTTTCTGGTTACTAATTTCAACCTATTATACACAATATCCAGTTCAACTCAGTTCTCTGTTCAATGTTACAGTAAACTAAGTTCAGTCATGACTCTCTTCTCTCGGCTCAATTTCATTTTGCGATAGCATACGTTCTCATCTACTGTTAATTCTCCTTATCACACGACTCTCTTTCTATCAGACGGTTCTATATGATGACTAAGACGATAAGACAAGATAAGCTTAGCTAAAACAGATCGAGAAAGGTGCCTAACATGTCTTCAGTCTATTTATCAGTTCTAATTTTTCCCACTTTCTGGGTCTTACTCCCCTTGAATTCTGATTCAAACCCATTCCTCCATCTTCGTAGTGTTGCTACTCTCCATTGGATGTTGAAGTTCATGTCTTCTATCCCCAGTCTGGATACAGACTTTCCTTATTCCCTAATTCACCATAAATCTATGTCCAAAATCCCTTTGTATTTTGCTCTAACTCAACTCTGGTGTTTACTTTCTATGATATTTTTGTACGCTTTTTCAAGATGCACCAAATGTTTTGAGGGACCTTCTGCCCGCTCACATCTGCTGGATTTGATGGCACTTTCTAAAGGGTTCCTTGTGGCTGTATCGTTTTCTATCGACACCCTGCATATTCCTTGTCTTCACTTCCTTTTTTATGCTGGCACATTCACCAGCTGGCTTATTTATGACTGCATTGTCTGGTGCTCCTATCTTCACTATTGTCCTGTTCTGTGAGCCTCGTTGCGAAAGCCTCCTAGTCCACTGTATTGTCTAGCTTGGGACGGACATGCATTCTTTCAGTATAAATATATTATTTCCATTTTTCATTTTATTTAATCCCAATTACACTGGACTCCAATCATTGAGCATGGGGCTCAATATATTCTCGTAATTAATGAGCAGATTGCCTTTCTCCACTGTATGCAAGATTTGTCAGTAGATGTACATTGATGCTTAAAATATTTCATGTGTTCATCCTTAGCCTAAAACATGTTATGCTTTTTAGCATTAACATGCTCCATTCCCCCACTTACTACCTTAGGAAATTACAGAAATACTGTACACTCTCAATTATCCGGCACAGAATATCCAGTTTGTGGATTAATCATGCACCTTTTTGCCTTATTAAAAATACTGTAATTGAAATTGAATAAGTTTGAATTTACAGTATTTTTCATACATATTTCTGCAGTATGGTCTCTGTGGGGGTAAGTTATTTTTAGTACGGTACTTTGTGGCAGGTCGATGACTTCTTGCGTTGTCCTGTCTTGTTTTGTAATAGTGAAGTGTACGTTCCGTTAGGAGGTGGGGATAGGCTTATTTCAAGGTTGTTAGAAGGCAAGTGCTGTCTGCATTCCATTGTGGGCTCCACTTAAATGGTCAACAGCTGTTAACAAATTGTTAACTCCAGACGATGGAGTCATTGTTACCAGATTTCTTCCTCTGAATATGACAGCACTGATACAGCCTATGGATCAGGGCATTATTGCATCTGTGAAGCAAATACTATAGATCCACACTCATGAAAAATTACTATAGATCCACACTCCTGAAAAATTTGACGGAAGAAAGTGTTGTTACTCTAACAAATTTCTGGAAACAGTATTCTTTATCGGATGCAGTACATGGAGTTGCCACAGCAGCCTGGAGAAAAGTAAAACCGTGCACCCTATTGCAGTCATGAAGGAAACTTCTACCACAAATAGAAGAACAGGATATCCATGAAGAAGTCAGTTCTCAAGAAATTCTTGTTCATGCTTAGAAAGATGAAGGGTTTGAAGAAATTGATGAGGATAACTTAAATGAATGTTTTTCTGAGTGGCTTGTGAGAACAAGGCTTTCAACAGTTAAGTGATGAAGACATTGCTAATGTCTGTGCTGGAAATGGTAGTGTATAGATACTCTGTTGGATTATATGGGGTACCGGGCAAGTTGGCCATGCCATTAGGGGTGCGCAGCTGTGAGCTCGCATCTGGGAGATAGTGGGTTCGAACCCCGTTGTTGGCAGCCCTGAAGATGGTTTTCCATGGTTTTCCATTTTCACACCAGGCAAATGCTGGGGCTTTACCTTAATGAAGGCCACGGCCGCTTCCTTCCCATTCCTAGGCATTTCCTGTCCCATCGTTGCTATAAAACCTATCTGTGTCGGTGCAATGTAAAGCAAAAAAAAAAAAAGGATTATATGGGACAAAGGGGGCATTATTGCCGCATGCAAAATATATCTACTCCAATAAATACACATTTGATATTTAAAATCAGCCTTGTCAATACTTCAGTAGCATCTGGGTTGAGAAGCTGGGCTGTAATATTCATAACACTCTCTATGTCCTGGGCCAATGTATGTTAGGATTTGTCATGTGAAATGTAAAACCATTTAATGGAGTAACAACAATTCTTCTTCTTTTTATGACTTTCTGGACATCCGTATCACTCATCCGTGCTAAGTGTCCGGCCCACCTCAGTTTGGCTAATTTCACTGCTCGTCTGATTGGTGGATCTTTATAAATAGTGCACAATTCATGATTGTACCTTCTCCTCCATTTTCCTCTTTCACGAATTGGGCCGATGATTTTTCGAAGTATCTTTTTTTCAAAGGCATCTAGCATTTCAGTATCTTTTGCTGTTAATGGCAAAGTTCCTGAGGTATATGTAAACACAGATCTTATAAGTGTTTTGTAGATGGTTAATTTGGTGATACGAGTCAAGAGCCTTGAGGAGGCAAGTCTTGTTTTCTGCTATTAATCTCTGTTTAATTTCATAGGAGATATCATTTTAGTAGGGGACTGTCGATCCCAGATATTTAAACTGATCAACTCTCTCAAAGGTGTATTTATCCACAGTTATTGAGGCTAGCATGTTCTCCTTACATGCTTTCCCAGCAGCCATACTGTATATTTAGTTTTCTGCTGGTTGATGTTCGGTCCCATTTTCCTACTGGCCTGTTCAAGGGTAATGAATGTCTCTTCCATTGCCTTTCGAGTTCTTGTCATTAAATCGGTGTCATCAAACAACAATTATTACACTCTTCAATATATTAGTACGCACTGGACTTGAATAAGCTACTATAATATTTAACAATAAAGGTATCGAAATAATAGGAAGAGTCCAGAAACGTTTCCTGACATTTGTATACATGAGGAAGTATAATGAATTTCTTTTGAATGTGAGCTACAAATGTCTGCTCAGAGATGCCTATTTCATATCTCTTAGATCACATAGAGATTTATGCACATAGTTGTAAATAGTGTCTTCGATAATTAATATTTTCTTTCATTATTAAACTTCAATGCACCATAGGCGAAAACACGAGTTTAATTAATGTTCTACTGTGAAAATATGAAAACAGTAACTCACCACTTCACAGAATATGCAATTTATAACAGAATGGCTGTGAACAGTGTTGTTGTTTGAGTCATCAGTCCATAGACTGGTTTGATACAGCTTTCCATGCCACCCTATCCTGTGCTAACGTTTTCATTTCCATATAACTGCTGCATCCTACATCTGCCCTAATCTGCTTGTCGTATTCATACCTTGGTCTACCCCTACCATTCTTAAACCCTACACTTCCCTCAAAAACCAACTGCACAAGTTTTGGGTGTCTTAAGATGTGTCTTATCATTCTATCTCTTCTTCTCGTCAAATTTAGCCACATGGATCTCCTCTTATCAATTCGATTCAGTATTTCTTCATTCATTCATGATTCGATCTATCCATCTCATCTTCAGCATTCTATTCTATTCTACTTCTATTCTATTCTCTTTCTTTCTGAACAAAGTATCGTCCATGTTTCACTTCCATACAATGCCACGCTCAACGAAAGTCTTCAAAAACATTTTCTAATTCCTATATCTATTTTCGAAGTGAGCAAATTTCTTTTCCCAAGAAAATGTCCTCCTTACTTCTGCCACCGTTAGTCATTTTACTATACAGGTAACAATATTCATCCACTTCCGTTAAGACTTCATTTCCTAATCTAATATTTGGCATCACCTGACTTTGAACTACTGCACTCCATTACTTTTGTTTTGGACTTATTTATTTTCATCTTGTATTCCTCACCCAAGACTCCATCCATACCATTCAGCAACTTCTTAAGATCTTCTGCAGTCTCAGATAAAATAACAATATCATTGGCAAATCTCAGGGTTTTGATTACCTCTCCTTGGATTGTGATTACTGTTGTGTTGTATACAAGAATCACGATATACAAAGCACAACATAAAAGTTATTATTTTGTAAATATGCACACAGTATATACAAAAATGAACGAAATTTGACTTGCTGCTTGAAGTGCTGTACATGTTAAATAACAACATAAACTAGTTGACTGATGGTCTGAGAAATATACATTTATACACTTGGAGTCTTATATGTACAATGATATCTATCTTGATAAGATAGGATGCTCGAAGGAATGAATGTTTGTGATAGCTGATGACTATCTATAGTTTGGAGAATTATAAAGGGAACTTGGAGTAAAGTTCGTCGTAGCAGAATGCTAGGCCAAAGTTGGAGAACTTGCAGGGAACTTGTGGTAAAGTTCAAGAGTAGCAGAATGCTAGCCAGGACGTATGTCGTTGATACGGGAGGCAGGATAACTTGAGGCAAAGATTTCCTGAGGTGATACCTCCAGATCAGAATTAGTCCACCTGTTCAGAACACTTTTTTAAGAGGGTACTTCCGTGTCTGACATACGGTGTAGTCTGATCGCTGGACACTGTGGGAGTGCCTCAAGTGGAGAAGACATCGCCCAATTTATACATGCTGACTGATGTCACACACGATTATGTCAGCACGCTGCAGTCCACTCCTCATGGTATCTAGAAGCGTCTATGCTGAGCGGGTTGCGGAGCTTGCAGGCGGCGGAGGACACACACAACAATTACCTTTCCAAATTCTTCTTTGAGTTCCTTTACTGCCTGTTCTATATAAACATTGAAAAGGAGGGAGACAAACTGCAGCTTTGCCTCGCCCCTTTCTGGATTGCTGCTTCTTTTTCAAAGCCCTTGATTCTTATCATTGCAGACTGATTTTTATATAGATTTTAGATCTCGGTACCTGATCCCGATCACCTTCAGAATCTCAAATAGCTTGGTCCAGTCAACATT
This sequence comes from Anabrus simplex, assembly GCF_040414725.1. NCBI lineage: Eukaryota > Metazoa > Arthropoda > Insecta > Orthoptera > Tettigoniidae > Anabrus > Anabrus simplex. The sequence goes on along the minus strand of NC_090265.1, from coordinate 1,637,819,265 downwards.
ATCAAATGCCTTTTCTATATCTACGAACACCATGTATGTGGGCTTGCCCTTCTTAATTCGAACCTCTAAGTTCAGACAATAAGTCAGGATTGCTTCACGTGTTCCTACATTTCTTCTGAAGCCAAATTGATCTTCTCCCAACTCAGTTTCAAATATTGTCTTTGCAGTCTTCTGTAAATAACATGTGTTAGAATTTTGCAGGCGTGAGCTACTAAACTAATGGTATGGTAGTTTTCACACTTGTCAACACTGACTTTCTTGGCAATAGGCATAACAACATTCTGCCGAAAATCAGATGGCACTTCTCCTATCTCATACATCTTGCACACTAAATGGAATAACCTTGCCATGCTGGTTTCTCCTAAAGCAGTCAGTAATTCAGAGGGAATGTCATCAATACCTGGTGCTTTGCTCCTGTTTAGGTCTCTCAAAGCTCTGTCGAATTCTGAAAAATATGAAGCTAGATTTTGGTTGCAACAACCAAAATTTCTCCATTAGCTCAGGCTCATGATTTAGGCACTAACAACAGTTTAAAATAGGATCAATTAGCTAGTAATTACCATAACTTAGTAGTAAGTATTACATGAAGTTGTTACAGTCCTTGCCATCATTATGTTCTTTTCTTCATATCTCATTATCATTAAACCAATGTCATTCCCATGATCATCATAGTTTATTTAATCGTATGATGATTATAACTACAAATTTATAAGTCCAGGTTCAAGTGTTTCAGCCGCTCTACAGCACTTTCTGAAGGATGAAACAGGTCGCTGGGGCTTCCGGAGTAGGCATGAAGAGAGCAGTGCAGGATGACATGGTCCATGGTCTGCTCCTCTTCACTGCATTCACACATTTGAGAATCCATCCAACCCCACTTATGGCATAAGAAATTGCAGTGTCAATGCCCAGTTCTCAGTCTGTTGAGGCGACACCATAGTTTTCTTGGGAGGTCAAATCCCTTCATTTTCTGGGTTGGATTTAGGTCAAGAGCATTTGTTCCAGATGTTGAAATTGACCACTCATTCCACCAGCTCTCGTTTAGATTAAAATTATCCCTCAAGAGTCGGCTGGCGAGTATAGTTGCTGGTCTCCTAGATCGAAGTCGTCGTGGCGATGGGTAACAAAATTCCTGGTGAACTGGTAATGCGGAAGATGACCAGATCTTCTTTGCTTCTCTCAGCAGAGCTTCCTTTCTCCTCAGGTGGGGTGGTGGCGTATGACTAAGAACGGGTAACCAGTGGCGAGGTGTTGACTTTACAGTACCAGTTATGCAGTGTATGGTATCATTCAGCTTAGTATCCACTTTGTGCACATGTGCACTTTCCAACCATACCGGGGCACAGTATTCTGCTGCAGAGTAGACAAGACTGATACCCGTTAATCGTAAGCAGTCAGCCGAGGCTCCCCAGGAACTGCCACAAAGCTTGTGCAGGATGTTATTCCTTGTAGCGATTTTGTGAGAGAGCTTGGTGAGATGTTCTTTGTAGCTCAGAGTTCTGTCCAGTGTGACTCCTAGATATATCGCGAACGGGTTGTACTTTAGTTTTTCACCAAGGAATAAGACAGATGGCTCATAGTTTGCGAGTCGGTTGCTGAGATAAAAACATGAAACCTCGGTCTTAGAAGCACTTGGGATCAAATGCCAAGACTTGAAGAATGTTGCCATTTTGACCAAGTCTGCTGAAAGAATGCCTTTACCATCCTCAAAATTTCTGCTTTGAGCTACCAGTGCGATGTTGTCTGTATAGATGAACTTAATAGCTGTGGTTGGTGGTAAGTCATGGATGTAGAGATTGAAGAGAACTGGGGCCAATACTGATCCTTGTGGCAGACCATTATTTAATTTTCTTTTTGCGACTTTTAGAATCACCTAGGAATACTACAAACTCTCTCTCACAGAGCATGTTGGAAATTAGGTTTGAAATTTCCAAGCAGGGAATTACTTCCAGCACTTTAAGAATTAGTCCATGTCGCCAGACAGTATCATATGCACTTGTCAGATCAATAAAGACAGCTGTTGATTTTAACTTCTTTTGGAAGCCTGCCTCGATGTGAGTGGTAAGAGACAAAACTTGATCAGTGCAGCTACGATTTCTTCTGAAACCAGCTTGCTCTGGGGGAATTACAGCATCAGTGAGTGGTGCTATCCTAGTGAGGAGGACTCGTTCCAAGAGTTTATAAGTGCAACTGAGAAGTGCTATTGGGCAGTAGTTTTCAGGTCTCTGCTCCGACTTTCCAGGTTTAAGAACGGCGATCACCTTTGACCATTTGAACTGCTTCGGCAGGTTGTTAGTCTGAGGGATGTAAGTAAAAAGAGAAGTGACCACTTTATGCTATGTGGACCCATATTTCGAAGGAATTCGTTGAAGATATCAGGGCCAGCAGCCTTACCGGTTTTCAGCATTTTGATAGCAGCTTCTACTTCCTGAATATAGAATGGTCTAGACTGTCTATCATCATTGTTAATACAATTAATTAGTATATACGTAGGCTACTGTTATATTGAAAATTTGTAAAGTATACTGTAAATTGAGACTTGTTCTCTATGCTCTTCATTAAATTGCATGAATAAACATTCTCTTGATATTTTAATTGAAAACTCCTCCCTGTTTGACCAATATAAATTTACCTGAAGTTGATAAATATTTTTAAAAAAACTGTAGAAGAATCAAATGATTAGACATTAAAATGTTTACAATTTATTCATATAAGTAATGTATTGTATGATATAATTAGTCATGATGATGATCATCATCATGTATAGGTATTTTAAGACAGAAACAGGTTCCAAGAAGGACATTCCAGGAATAATTAATGAACAAGGGGAGTGTGTATGTGAGGATCTTCAAAAGGCAGAAGTATTCAGTCAGCAGTATGTAAAGATTGTTGGTTACAAGGATGATGATGTAGATGTTGATTCCCATAGGGAACCTAAAATATTTGTCCTGAATGAGTAAATTTATAATACCAATATAATAGTCCGTTATTGGACATTATAAATTTTCCAGCTAACTCATTCTTGGTTGCCTGCGTTTCGCCCTCGTGTGCTAAGTTCAATTATTTAAACAACCTAGACCAAAATATTAAATTCACCAAGGAAGATGAAGTCAGTGGATCCTTAAATTTCCTAGATCTCACAGTAACTCATATTAATGGCAACTTCGATTTTAAAATTTACAGAAAACCTACTCACACCCCATTAACAATCAAAAATACTTCTTTACATCCTAACTCCCATAAATTGGCCACATTTCACAGTTTAATTTATAGAGCTTTAAAAATCCCTCTAACACCCAAGAACCTTCAAACAGAACTAAATTATATAAAGGATTTAGCAAAAATCAATGGATATAAACCTGAAATGATTAACCGTTTAATAAATAAGGTCAAATTCAAATTAACAACAAACCTCATCCTTGACAAACCCAAAAAATCCAAATTCGTTACCTTCACCTGTAACAATCCAAACGTTCACCAGATCTTGAACCCAATAAAAAACAAAAATACCAGTATAGCGTTTATAACAACAAACACTAACCAAAAATTATTTTTTAATCACAACACAGTCAATTCAAGCAAAAACATTTACTCAGGATCAGGCATATACAGGCTCACATGCACGCAATGCAACGCCTCTTATATTGGTCAAACAGGCAGGAGTTTTCAAACTAGGTACTTAGAACACTATAATGCCATTAAGCACAATAAATTTTCAGCAATGAGCTCCCATATGAAAGAAACAGGACATCACTTCATAACAATAGAAAGATACCTCACAATTATTAAAAGAGTAGACAAAGGAAAGTTGATGAATGAACTTGAAACCATCTATATATTTTTGGACCAACACTACAACAAAAATCTAAACCTCAATGATTTAATTGAAGTCAAGAATCCATTATACGAAAGTTTACCCAAATTATTGCAAACTCTAAATTCAAAACATAACTACATTCTTAAAAATCTTAAGTTAACATCTTCTAGAACCTCCACTACTTTAACTAACTTGACTCCCTTCATGCCCGCCCCCACAATTCTCCCGCAACCCAACACGACTCCCTCCCTGTCCGACCATGTAAATCTCTCGCAACCAACAACACATAAACTTAACGCTCCGCCTACCCCCTCCCCTCAACCACACCCTCCTCCGCCAATCTCACATCGATACAATACCAGAAGTACAAGTGTCATTCATTCAACGCTACCATAGCAACTGCATTAACAGTCAAAGAAATAAATGAACCTACACATAAAGTTATTTTTCTTCAACTAACCTTTCCATAACTGATTTACATCTTCACACACGAAAGGGTAAGTGTTTTTATACATTTTCCATGTTTTACCTTTCTTTAAACCCACATTCTCTTCAAAAATACGTTCCTAAGCATTCACTCTCCTCTTATTACAGACTTCACACCAAAGAGCTCTAACCTTCGACTTTCGTCCTTCAAATAAGATACATCTTTAGACAACCGAATGCTTTTTCCTTGCTCCCACAATTACGTAAGGAAGACTGTTATCTTATCATAACACATTCGACTTTCACTCCTTCAGCCAGTTAAATAGACTATAGGCAACTGAACAGCCATTTAAGAGATCTGTTGTCTTATCACAACATATGATATTGACATCTGTAACAGTGTATCAGCTTTGCTTTTTCTTATCATCTTCAAGGAAGCACATTTCTGTTTCATTATAAAGACTGAGCTGTTTACTGCCCTACCCCAACAAGTTTTTCAACGCTCCGGAAAGTATATTCATATGAACTTATGACATGCAGCTTGATACTGCAATTTTAGCCAAGGACATTCTAATATTTTGTATGTTTAGACTGACACCTATAATGATATCCTCTTTTTATGGCTTGTAAGAGCAATCAGGATCCTGATTTTTCACCATACAGGTTTGAATTTGAGGCTGATGATGCCCTTAATATGGACGAAACATGTCCCTTAACATTTTATAATAATATTTAATTTCTAAAAAGATCTCTTTGTATTGAATAGGTGGATATATAAATAAACACTTGTAACATACTTTGTATTTACGGACATTTCAATACGGGCCTAACATGAGAATTATAACATGTAAGTGGTATGTTCCGAGCTGTCAGCGGAGAGATGGCGTGGAATGACATTAGTAGACGAATAAGTTTGAATGGCGTTTATAAAAGTAGGAAAGATCACAATATGAAGAAAAAGTTGGAATTCAGGAGGACAAACTGGGGCAAATATTCATTTATAGGAAGGGGAGTTAGGGATTGGAATAACTTACCAAGGGAGATGTTCAATAAATTTCCAATTTCTTTGAAATCATTTAGGAAAAGGCTAGGAAAGCAGCAGATAGGGAATCTGCCACCTGGGTGACTGCCCTAGATGCAGATCAGTATTGATTGATTGATTGATTGATTGATTGATTGATTGCTTTCGTTTGTAGTGTGGCTTACATTTCTAGCATTTTAATCAAGTAATGTGATAGTGGTTAAGTGTAAGAAAGAGTCCAGAGCCCTAACTTCACTGCCAACAAAGACAATATCAATCTGTTTATTCCCTCACTACCTTAGAAAATTACAAATTTTGTTGTATGTTTGACTTTCATTCTAGGGTTTCTTCAATAGCCTCTGGGTTGAGAAGCTAGGCTGTAATATTCATAGAACTCTTCTATGTCCTGGGCCTGTTCATACCAACTTCTTGGCTGAAAGCTTCACTGATAAAGCTGGAGTGGTAAGTGGCTTACAATCAATCTAATCACTGTTTGGTTAAGTATTCAAAATAATTTTCAAAAACTCTGGTCCATTTGTGGTATGGAAAATAGTGCATGGAGCAACAAAGAGAGAAAGTCTTACAGTTCACATATAAAAAATATCCTAATCTATTATTATTATTATTATTATTATTATTATTATTATTATTATTATTATTATTATTATTATTATTATTATTATTATTATTATCATCATATGGCATTTACAAGCATAATGTGTAAAAATGTACAATTAACATTCAAATTAAAATATAGAGGTAATTAAACTAGAATGTCCAGCTTCGACAACCAGTCCACTGCACTTGGTTTCAATTCATGCAGAGTCCGTAAACTGTCCTTAAATGCTGACAGTGGACAGCTCTCAACAACATGAAGCAATGTCTGCTTCTCAGCACCACAATCACACGCAGCACTTTCACAATATCCCCACTTTGACATCAAATATCGGCACCTGCCGTGGCCTCTACTGAAACGGTTAAGTTTTGACCACTCATGTCGAGGAAGATCGAAACCTGACACTTTCTTCGTTGGATCTTTAATCAGAAAGGCGTTGGTGGGTTGTCATTGTTCCCATCACTGTCTTCATTCCTAATCAATAAGACGTATTAACAGAGTCATAGTTCATAATTAATTATAAAACCAAGACAAAACATCGGTCATACCCCCACCATTGCGTAATGCAATGTATCGGGCCCTAGGGTTCTGGGGAGTCCTAACATCTGCAATAAGGATGAGTCTGAGCATCCTTGGTATTCTTCCAGACTCAAGTTTAAGAAGAAATTTTTTGCAGGTACTTTGAATGTAAATTCCTTATTACTGATAAGCAGAAAGAACTGGAAATTCTTTTAGATAAACACAAAATACAAATTCTAACAGTACAGGAAACAAGATTTTCAGATGAAAATGTAACGGAAACCAAGAACCATAGAATTTTTAAGGGTAAACCAGCAATCAAAATTATGAAAGGAATGCCACTACTAGGTACTGCCTTTTAATGTTCATAAAAATATAATAGATAATGTAGCAGAATTCAAATCTAGTTCAGAAAGAATATTTCATCTCACAATTATATGCAAAAATAAATAGTATACCTTCGTAAATTGCCATGAACATATAAATGAAGATAACAAAAAAAATCCCAATAAAGTAGAAGAATTCGGAACTTCTGGAAGAGGAAATGTTCAAAATCCCAAAATTAAATGTTGTGGTACTATTGGGAGATTTTTATGCACAAATAGGGAGAGAAAAAGCTTTTCAGAAAACAGTAGGAGAATATACAGCCCATAAAAGAATGAACAAAAATGGAATGAGACTAATTAATCTCTGTAAAACCTTTCAGTTGAAATTAATGTTGACTTTCTTCAGAAAACTACCAAGAAGAGGTAAAACATGGATATCTCAGAATCCAATGTTGAGAGAATTCCAGTTGGATCATGTGTCTATTTATCAAAGGAACCAAATATTAAAGAAATTGTTTGGGTCTGTTTTCAATCCTTTCTTGTGAATAGGGTGGATGATAACTGTTTTCCACTCTATGGGTATTAACGTATCCACAAAGACGCACACGAGATGCTGTCAGTTGGTAAAATTATTTTATTCACATCTATTTACAATTTTTTTTTTTGCTAGGGGCTTTACGTCGCGCCAACACAGATAGGTTTTATGGCGAGGATGGGATAGGAAAGGCCTAGGAGTTGGAAGGAAGCGGCCGTGGCCTTAATTAAGACACAGCCCCAGCATTTGCCTGGTGTGAAAATGGGAAACCACGGAAAACCATTTTCAGGGCTGCCGATAGTGGGATTCGAACCTACTATCTCCCGGATGCAAGCTCACAGCCGCGCGCCTCTACGCGCACGGCCATCTCGCCCGGTATTTACAAATTAAACACACACATAACCTTAATCACTGCTGTCACAAACAAAACACTCACATCACAAAGCTGCCGTTTAAAAAAAATGCCAGTCGCTGCATATGGAGATTACAACCTTGAAACACAGTTGAAACAGTTGACTACTGACTGCCTACATTGGCATGTCAGTTAATCACAACACATGTTCACCAGTGAAACTCCTGCTAAATAATAACTCATCATTACCATCAAGACCATCTCCTTATATATGTGCCTGGCCAGGCTTTTAGAAAGCTACATTAGAAAAGAAACTACCTTCTTGAAAATTCTAGAGTGCCTAATACATAGATTATAATGTATAGAATATTCTCCATCATTCTAGTGCCTATTACCATTCTGTGTGTTTCACAATCATGTATTACAAATTATATATATATACAGGTAAGAATAAGTTATAATACTAATTTCCAGGTATTTACATTAACTGAACTTATATAAATATTTATGTACAACACATGTGACATGACATAACCTCACAAACAATGCGATCATATCATAATAATAATACAAATACTAACTGTATGTAACACTTCATAGCCATACATACAAGTAATATTAATAATAATAATAATAATGATGATGATGATGATGATGATGATGATGATGATGATAATAATAATAATTCAAGCTTGACACTTGTATTAGTTACCCATGGGTGAGAGAATATTGTTTTCAAGTTATATCCATTTATCACACTTGCATCAGTATCTGTTCTTCTTTCCAGATTTTATTGAAAACGCATTAAAAGGACGTAATTGCCATTGTTTGGTTTTTGCCAGATGCTTTGTTGTTTTTTAGTTCTGAAATGATCTTTTGTAATTCTTCAGTTGTCTGTGATTCTCAATCTGGCTTTTCAAATTTATTTGGGATTGATTCAAATTTTTCGACGATTGGTTCACAATTCAAGAGTTTCTTAAAGTATTCTGCTACTTTCTTGCAATTTTCTGTGTTATTGTGAGCAATGCCCCCATTTACATCCCAAAATTGGAGTTCTGTAGAAGCTTCTCGTATTGTTTTTGGTAAATTTTTCATCAATTTGGAGGAGAGTTTGTTTTCATGCGCCTTCTTAACCCTTTTTATATTTTTATCTACCAGTTTCCTAATTGTAATAAAATTTTGTCTGCTTTTTTCTGTTTTCTATGATAGCCAATTTTGCCATGCCTGTTTTCTTGTTTCAGTGTGTAAATCACGTCCTAGTGACCGCCAGGCATGTTTTCTAATTTTTATTTGAGGTGTTATCTGTTCAGATTTAGTAAGTAGGTTTTCTTTGATATTCTACCAACTTTGGGTCTGAATTGTTTCTGTTGCTTTCGTGAAGTCATCTGGACTTAGTATTTTTTCCGTGCTGTACTTCCGACCCTTAATTTGCTTTACTTTGTATTTCCTGTTTGTGATGACTTTGAACTTAATTTTAGAGAGGTAGTGGTCCGAGTCCAAATTGGCACCCCTGAATACCTCAATATTCATGATTTCTTTGTGAAAGCTTTTCTTGATTGCCGTATGATCAAGTTGGAATTCCCCTAGAATGGGATTTGGGGATACCCATGTCTTTTGTTTTTGTGGTAATTTTTGGAAATCTTTAGATTTAAGAATTAAATTGTGTGCCCTGCAAAGTTGTATTAACCTGATGCCGTTTCTATTTGTTCTCTTATTTGTTCTATTGTGGGCAGTATAATCTCCAACAATTTTCTTATATATTTTTTCTTTACCAATCTGTGCATTAAAGTCTCCAAGATGGATGATGATATTTCTATCTGGAATTTTCTGAATAAGGTCATCTAGTTGATTCCAAAATATCTCCACTTTTTCTTTGTTTTTCCTATTATCCTCATTTATAGGGGCATGCATATTGATAATTGTGTAGATTTTGTTTGTGCTTTTTGAATGTAAGACTTGAGAGTCTTTCAGATTTGGAATCAAAATCAACTAATGAATTCAACATTTGTTTTGTCAATTATAAAGGCTGTTCCAAGGTGTGGTGCATTTTTCATCACTCTTGATCCCACTTTCCCTTTGTATATCCTAAAATCTTCAGAATTGAAGGTATCTGTATCTACAGTATGTATCTTGTTTCTAGAATTCCTGTTATGAGTATGTTTTGTGGTCCCTTAATGTATCCGTTAGATGTTTGAGTTTTCCAATTTTTAACAATGAGTTTGTTTAAAGTTGCTAAGTACGTTGGTTGTCTATGTTGAAATTTGGATGAGATTGCAAGACACTCCGACTTGTCTTTGTGTATGGAAAATTCTAAATTCCCATGGAGGGAATTAGATATTTTTCACCAATAGAGCATGTCAAAAATGTCAAAAACATATCAGATGTAAGGCTTTTCAGGCATTTGCTCTATTAACCAGCGTTTTGTCTTAGGTCTGACACTAGACTCATCAGAGTGGGATGTGTCAGACCCTACCCAGTCTGGCCTCCATATCCTTAAATCGGTCCGACATGGCTTGTATGGTCGCAGTGAGAACGTTGATGTTATCCTGAGACATGTCTTGTTCAGCGTCGACTTTGTTTAGAATCTCGGTGATGGTGTCGACTGACGATGTGCTTTGAGTAGCGCGTGACTGTTGGACAATTGGAGTAACACTGGTAGACTTATAAAGTAACTTCCGACGAGGAGTAAGTTTTTGTTGCCGGTATGTCGAGTCCAATCTAGTCTGAGGCATACTCCGATGACCCGGTTTGGTATCAGGGGTGACGTACCCGAGGGGCTGATACCACAGATGTTTAATTGCTGACCTCTCTCATGACCAACTGACCCTGAGCTGCCTTCCACCCCGGCTTATATAGCCTGGGGTTCTTTGCTGGGAAGTTTATGCCCCCTTTCCATCTTTGTGTATCCAACCACCATTATTTCTCCTTAACTGTGTTCCAATCTGGGTTTCTTTTCAACCACCTTAGCCTGGGTCTCCCTCTTGGGTAGGGTCTGACACATCTCACTCTGATGAGTCTAGTGTCAGACCTAAGACGAAACGCTGGTTAATAGAGCAAACGCCTGAAAAGCATTACATCTGATATGTTTTTGACATTTTTTGTCTTTGTGTAACGTTGCAGACTCCCCAGAATCCAAATGTCTGGTGATGCACTGGCGTATGGTGGTTCGTCCACCTGTGGTAAATCGTTTTTACATCACACACTTCCATAACTGATGAAAGTCATCCGCTCTCTCCGCCATTGGTAATCTGAAATTCGTCTTTTCACCTTTGAGACCATTTACCAGGTTTCACATAGTAACCCTAGGCAGGGGCCTCTTACAGGGTAGTACTATCCGGAGCCGCATGGACCCAGGTTTTTAACGAGGTGTTGCTCCTCTCCATTCTCCTTCCTCATAACTTGCAAGATGAGGCCCCGGACTTGGGACCGGCAGTGGTGGAGTTGTTGTTGTTGTTGTTGTTGTTATTATTATTATTATTATTATTATTATTATTATTATTATTATTATTATTATTATTATTATTATTATTATTATTATTATTATTATTATCTCTCTTTTTTATTTGCTAATGGAACTTCTTGGATATTCTCCCTGTAGAATATTGATGAATAACATTTGTATGGTATTTTCTTGTTGTAGAAGTTTGGTCAGCAAGTGAGTTCTACAGACCGGAGGTTGTCAAGTGAACGATGTGGGTACTTGAGCGCTGTTGCTCTCGCCAACCGTTTGCCTGAAGTTTGGATTGCGCTATTTCCTCTCATCCCCTTGACCTATTTGGTATACTTCCCAAATATTGCAAAAATGTAAGTTTAATTTTATGTATTCTTTTAAAGCTATATCATCATCATCATCATCATCATCATCATCATCATCATCATCATCATCATCCATTTCCCTTGTCCAGCTTCTGCCGGGAACAGTGGACTTCTTTGCTGGGAAGTTTATGCCCCCTTTCCATCTTCGTGTATCCAACCACCGTTATTCCTCCTTAACTGTGTTCCAATCTGGGTTCTTTTCAACCACCTTAGCCTGGGTCTCCCTCTTGCCCTCCTTCCTTCTATCTGGGTTTCCATCATCCGCTTCAGCATCCTTCCCTCTTCCATCCTCTTAACCTGTTCAAACTATCTACGTTTATACCGCTCCAATCTGTCGTAAAGCTTTTCCATTCTGATTTCCTTCCCGACTTTCTCATTTCTTGTTTTCTTGTTTTTCCTATCATCTTAACAATTTCATTTCACTGGCCTGGATTTTATTCTCCTGTGTTTTTATCTGTGTCCAGGTCTCTGCTGCATATATCGATATTTGGGCAGTATTACATCGTATACATCACCTCTTTACTCTTCATTGGTACTTCCTTCTTCTACACCAGGTTTCTCACACACTGGTAGAATTCATTTACCGGGCGAGTTGGCCGTGCGCGTAGAGGTGCGCGGCTGTGAGCTTGCATCCGGGAGATAGTAGGTTCGAATCCCACTATCGGCAGCCCTGAAGATGGTTTTCCGTGGTTTCCCATTTTCACACCAGGCAAATGCTGGGGCTGTACCTTAATTAAGGCCACGGCCGCTTCCTTCCAACTCCTAGGCCTTTCCTATCCCTTCGTCGCTATAAGACCTATCTGTGTCGGTGCGACGTAAAGCCCGTAGCAAAACAAAAAAAAGAATTCATTTACCTGTTGAATCTTTTTACTGATCTCCATGTCCAGTGCTGCATCCTGTATCTGTTTGCTTCCCAAGTATTTGAAGCTCTCCACAATTCCATGGTTTTGTCCCTTTATTTTTATAATTCCTTTCACCTCTAGTCAGCACCATTATCTTACTCTTTTCCATGCTGATTTTCATTCCATAATTTTGAACATGCCGAGTTGCTCTTATACTTCCTCTCTGTTTGCTTTCTACACCACAATATCATTTGCAAACTGCATTACCTTCGGCTTCCTGTCCCCATATTTCATTTTTGTCTTCTTCATACTTTCATCCATAACCATTATGAATAACGACATGTGTCTGGACACTGCTGCAACAATTTTTGTACATTGCTTGCACATATTCTATCATGTGTCTTTTAAATCCTTTCTGCTGAATTACTTTCCATACCTTTACTCTGGGTACACTATCATAGGCATTTTCTAAATCAAAGAATGTCATCATCATATTTCTTCTGTATTCCTAATTTTTTCCCATTAACTACCTCATACTGAAGATGGGATCTAGTGTTGATCATTTGAAAAACCATATTGTTCTTCTTGCAATTGTCCTTCCACTTTTCTTCTTATTCTCTTTTCTAGTACCCCTTCAAGTACTTTTGCTACCCGAGATATAAATGTAATTCTTCAGTAATTATCACATATCTTCTTGTTCTCCCTTTTTAAATATCAATTCCTAAAACTTCCTAGGGGTTTGAAATTGGGACACAGAAGCAAAACAGCATAAGTATTCCAGTATAAGCAATTTTTCACAGTGTGGGAAATATTTTTCAGACGTAAAAGTTCCTTGAAAGCCCAAATTAATTTTTAAAATCAAACCTCAAGAAGTTGTTGTGGGAAATTTTCAAGATATTAAGGATGTATTCTTTACAAATAAATGGAGGTCGAAGTGTAGCAGTGTATAAAAGTAGATATAAAAAGAAATAGATGACTTAATGGGGTGTCCTAGAAACGTAAAACTTTGTACCTAAAAATCTGATATCAACAAGATCACTAGTAGAATTCATCATCATCATCATTGTTGACTAACTCCAGTTTCCCAGGTGTGGTATACGAGCCCCTTCCATTTTGTTCGATCCATGAACCATTCTTCGTTCACAATCTGCTTCCAATCCTGACCTCTCTCCTGTACATCCTTCTTCACTAAGTCTGTCCATTTTTCTCTAGGTCTGCCCCTCTTTTCCCTTATTTCTCTTTCATACTCCTTTCTTGCAGACCTATTGGCACTCATTCTTTTCACATGACCAAACCACTTCAGTCTTACCTTTTGGATCTTCTGGAGTAAGGAGTCTTCTAGTCCTACGTCTTCTCTGACTTTTTCGTTCCTGATTTTATCACTCCTGGTCTTCTGGAACTTCATTTCGAGTTTTCCTTTCTTCTTAATGTAGCAGTTTCCAGGCTGTATGTGAGGATACGGGTGTAGTATGATTTATATAGTGTCATCTTGAATTTGAGTGGTACTTGTTTATCCCATAGTAGCAGTCTTACTTGGAAGTAAAAACGTATTGCTTTGCTGATTCGACTGTTTACTTCATATTTAACTAAGTTATCCTTGGACATTATATGACCCAAGTACTTAAATTCTGTGACACTGTCCAGCTTAGTGCCATTTAGCATGATTTCTGGCTGATTGTCTCCCTTCTGTACCTGCAACACCACCATTTTAGCCTTGTTGATGTTTAATCCATATCTCTCAAAGTCCTGACTCCACCCCTGCAGTCTCTCTTCCACATCTTTCTCTGAGTTACCCCAAATTACTACATCATGTGCAAATACAAATGCTTTTAAATCTTGTTGCCTCTTTTCTTTTAGCGCCTTTAATATGGTATCCATTACAATGATAATTAATAGTGGCGACAAAGCACTACCTTGTTGTATTCCCATTTTTGTCTCAAACGAGTCTGACAGTCCAGAACCGACTTGTACACAGCTTCTGGTTTTCTCGTAAAGCACCTTAACTTTTGAAATTAGACTGTCTTGAACTTTGAGCTTTCTCAGGCACTCCCAAATAAGCTCCCTTGGTATGGTGTCATAGGCCTTTTCGATGTCAAGGAACAGTAGATATAAAGGTTTCTCTCTTCCCAATGTTTTTCCATTAGCATCCTGACAGCAAATATAAGATCTGTTGTTGATCTTCCAGGCCTAAAGCCATATTGTTCGTCTCCTAAAAGTGGTTCCATAATTTCTCGTAATCTATCCTCTTTAATTTTTTCCAGAATATTTAGTTCATGAGAGAGTAGAGTGATGCCATGGTAGTTGGTACATTTCCATCTGCTGCCTTTCATGATATAGGTACAATTATACCTTTCTTCCAGTCTTCTGGGATGGAATTTTGCTGCCATACTACATTTAAGAGTCTATATAGCAATTGGATTGCTGGGGTTCTTCCTGCTCTCAACATGTCTCATCTATTCCTGCAGCTTTCCCTTTCTTCATACTTTTAAGGCTCCTCTCTCTTTCCAGCCATGTGATTGGTGGCTCCATATTTTTACTGGGCTGTTTCGAATTACATTTTATGCCTCTCCATTCAGGAGCTTGTCAAAGAAGGTATTGAATTCTCTCCTGATTCCATCTTCCTCTAGTACTACTGGTCCATTGTCTTGCTCTATTACCTTGGTGTCTTCTAGGTTATTTTGCTTGTTTTTAATTAGTCTGTAAAGAAGTTTCTTGTTTCCTCTGCTGTCCTCTTCCAACTTTTCCACAAACTCATTCCATTTTTTCTCTTTCTCTTCTCTTAGCTGTAAGTTTTTTTACCCTGTAGAGTTCCTGTAGTTTAGTCATTTCTTGGCCATCTGGATCTGGTGCATCTCTTTGCTTTTCTCTGTCTAGCATCTTTTTTGCCCAATTTCTCTCTTTTATAGCCAATCTGACTCTGTCATTCCACCAAGGTGTCTCTTTTTCACCAATAGAATTGAAAAACCAAAAACTTCCCGAAGGGCACAAGCTCGGAGTTCAGTATTGGGATTTGTAGTAAATCAGCATAAGTACAAAAAAGTACAAGTTGCTGTTTTCATCTAGTGGAAAATTTTCATCCAAAGGTATTAGGTACATGTGCTTAACAGCAAAACATAGTGTATTGGCACTTGGAAGTACTCCAACAGACAAGTTAAATTAATCTCTAGGAAATAAATAGTTGACATACTTATAATTATGGATCGGTTGTTTAAAACCTAAAAACTGTCCAAATATACAACCAAATATGACTCAAAAATGACAAAATATGACTCAAAAATGATAAAGTTAAATATGGCTATTTTAAAATATATTATAAATAAAAAATTACAGTACTTTTGATGCAGAGTTAATAACTAAATTCTTTATTGTTGTTTGCATATAAATTCAATCAATCACTACTAATCTGCATTTGGGGCAGTCGCCCAGGTGGCAAATCCCCTATCTGTTGTTTTCCTAGCCTTTTCTTAAATGATTGCAAAGAATTTGGAAATTTATTGAACATCTCCCTTGGTAAGTTATTGCAATCCCTAACCCTCCTTCCTATAAATGAATATTTGCCCGAATTTGTCCTCTTGAATTCCAAATTTATCTTCATATTCCACACCATCTCTTCACTCACAGCTTGGAACATACCACTTAGTTGAGCAGCTCGTCTCCTTTCTCGCAAGTCTTCCCAGCCGAAACTTTGCAACATTTTTGTAACGCTACTCTTTTGTTGGAAATCACCCAGAACAAATCGAGCTTCTTTTCTTTGGTTTTTTTCCCAGTTCTTGAATCAAGTAATCTTGGTGAGAGTCCCATACACTGCAACCATACTCTAGTTGGGGTCTTACCAGAGACTTATATGCCCTCTCCTTTACATCCTTACTACAACACCTAAATACCCTCATAATCATGTGCAGAGATCTGTACCCTTTATTTACAATCGTATTTATGTGATTGCCAAAATGAAGATCTTTCCTTATATTAACACCTAGGTACTTACAATGATCCCCAAAAGGAACTTCCACCCCATCAATGCAATAATTAAAATTGAGAGGACTTTTCCTATTTGTGAAACTCACAACTTGACTTTTAACCCCGTTTATCATCATACCATTGCTTACTGTCCATCTCACAACATTATCGAGGTCATTTTGCAGTTGCTCACTTTCTTGTAACTTATTTATTACTCTGTACCGAATAACATAATCTGCACACAGCCTTATCTCTGATTCCACTTCTTTACACATATCATTGATATATAGGCTACTGGATGTCCACAATTAAACTGACAGTGTTCAGCATGACATAGCACAGGCTGTAATGATTGTAGGAGTCTGAAATTTCATAGATATACTAACTAAGTAATGTGCTCACGAATTATGGCACAAAAGTTATTAGTTCCAATTCTTGTTACCAGGTGAAACTATGGTGCTGAAAGCAGAGGTAGGGTCCCAGAAGAAAGGCAGGAAAGATCAAACACATGATAACAGTGGTTCTGGCATTTATATTAGGATTTCTGGTGACAAAAAAAAATGTCAAAATGGCCTCCCAATTCAGCAACATGCTGCATCCGTAACACTGCATGGTCGACAGTTGCTCGCAGCGTATCGGCTGAAATGAGAGCGACATGTGGTTATATGCTAGCTTTTAGATAATGCAGAGACTGGATATGTTCCTGATGGACATAATCCTTCAAATATCCCCACAACCAGAAGTCACGTGAATATAGGTCGGGGCATTTAAAGGCCACGCATCTAGAAAATGCCTAGGGATGATGCAGTCATTACTGAAGGTTTCTTGCTCCAAAAAGGAGTCAGTATGTGCCACCATGGAACTGACGTCAGAGTTGTGGAATGTTGAACATTCTGACTGCTTACAGCGCCATAGTTTTGTGTGGTGATAAGACTTGGAACTAATAATTTTTGTGGTGTAATTCGTGAACGCATAGCATAGCGCTTGGCATAGCTATGAAATTTCAGACTCCTATGATCATTACAGTTTGTGCTGTGCCACGCAGAACACTGTCAGTTTAATTGTGGACACCTGGTACTTATGTACAGTCTGTTTTCCTTGATTCAGTTATCAAACATAATATTATCTGAGAATCTGTATCTATGATCAGATCAGATAACATTTTAAAAGGAAAATATATTATTTGCACACTGCATTCTTGGTGGTTTGAAATTAGAGAAAACTGGAAATCACTCTCTTTTTAAAATTTTAGAATGGTAAAAATATATTTTACATTAATGTGGGAGTGGAGTGGGACATTGATGATGGTGATGATGATGTCTAGTCAAATGTGTAAATGTTCAAATTGAACACCATGAAACAAATTAGAAGTCTTTCTGGGTAGCCTTTTTCTGGAAAAACAGGGAAAATAGGGAAAGCGCAGTAAATATACAGGGAAATTACTTGCCACATCAAAATTAAGCTTTTTATATAAAACTGGACCGAAAGGAATGATCAAACAAATCTGATATGTAGACGCAACACAAGTCATATGCAGTGAGTAGTACTTATATATAAATAGAGAGAGAGAGAAAGAAAGAGAGTGTGTGTTTGTGTCTCCAACATATGTAGTATTGCATAGTTTGAATACGTGTAGCTTACAATTAACTCTTAACAATAACATAATTTCAGGTCTTTACTTTGGTAATAATTTGTAATTACCTTGTTCTCATTAAACCAGAACTTATAATAATACTAAAGGACCACCGGTTGAGTTGGCCATGCGGTTAGGAGCGCGCAGCTGTGAGCTCGCATCCGGGAGATAGTGGGTTCAAACCCCACTGTCGGCAGCCCTGAAAATGGTTTTCTGTGGTTTCCCATTTTCACACCAGGCAAATGCTGGGGGTGTACCTTAATTAAGGCCATGGCCGCCCTTCTATCCCCTTCCTAGGCCTTTCCTGTCCCATCATCGCCATTAGACCTATCTGTGTCGGTGCGACGTAAAGCAACTAGCAGTTCAGTTCAGTTACTAAAGGACCCATGCGGGTGTACAGCATTCATTATGAATAATTCAGATCACATGTCTTGATGTGGTATTGCTACATGCATTACCTGGGTACTTTTTTGAAGGCTTACTTTTATGATTTTTTTACCTGTTAATTGTGTGAAGTGAATTTTTGTATATTTCTTAATTGTGATGTTGATTGATATTTTATGAACTATTTTGTAGTTTTAGACTTATTGTTATGTGTTTACATTTTAGTTTGAGATTATTTTGTTTCACATATAACTTTGTCCTTGGAGATACTGATGCCAACTTTGTCTTGAAGTTAAAAAATATCATATAATTATTCATATTAATCTTATTGTGGTTCATCCTGTACATCTGACAGATGTGAAAAATTTTGCCATTTACATCTTTTCTTTTAGAGAATGTATCACACAAAATGTTAAAAGTCTTAAATTGAAAACAATGTTACCTTGTATAACATATATGAATACGATAGGCATATTTTTCCTGTGGATGGGGCAGTGGAATAGCCTTACATCCATGGTATCCCTTGCCTGTCATAAGGTCCTGAGGTATACTCTCCATTTTGGCAACCACGGACCCCTAGCTGAGTGCGTCATATTTTACTTTTATCTTTCTTATCCAACCTCCCTCAGTCGACTCTTGTTCTCTTCTGACCCCAATGTTATTAGATTTGTGAGGCCTAGGATGTCTTTCAGTTTTACGTCCTTAGTAGCCCTTGTCTTTCTTTTGCCGATACCCTCATTCTTCAGAAGTTTGGGACTCTTCCACTTTTCCTCTGATTACTGTTAAGAAAGATTGGTTGTCCAACTGTACTTCCCCTTAAAACAACCACCACCACCACCACCACCACCACCACCACCACCACCACCACCACTTGGGCATATGACAAATTTCAAGAGGACCTCTCAAATAAATGCAGATATACTGAGTTGCTTACTCGGAACCGCTCCATCCTGTGCGCGGGGAATTCCTCAGTGAGTGAGTCGGCCAGTGACGAAATGCAGTGCCGGATGTACTCACCACAGTGCTACTGCTCCAGGTTTCAGTCTTTGTTGAACCTTTGCAAACGTGGCACATGTTTAGTTGGTGACATTAGTACAGTGTGTGAATTCAGTGAAATTACTCAGGTGGCTCAAGTCGGGTATCGGTATTCTGTTCCCCTAAGAGTATTCATTTACTATTAATATGAGCGTACAGAAAGTGTGAGGGCCGTAAAGAGATTATTTCAAAAGAAGTTTCCTGATGTTCAAGTTCCAGGTTGGACTTCGATTAGTGGATTAGTAAATAAATTACGTAAGATGGGAAATCTTCTTGATAAGAAACTTAATAAATCACGTACAGTACTTGCACAAAAAACTGTAGGTAACATTGGTAACGCTCTGGATAGGTCTCCTACAAAATCACTTTGACGACTTGTTCAGGAAATAGAAAATTCCCATAGTTCTGTTCGAATTGGTACGAAGTTACTGAAGTTAAAGCTGTCTAAGATGACTGCAGTGCAAGACCTGCATTACGAATGTGATTTTGTGAATGGGTTTTGAATGCAATACATAACAGAGAAATTGACCCTAATATAATGTTCTTTTCGGACAAATTGTGGTTTCACCTAAGTGGCTATATTAATACACAAAACAATTGTTATTGGAGTACTGAAAAGCTTAATCAGCTTCACCAAGTACCCCTGCATGATGTAAAAAATAGGAGTGTGGTGTGCTATTAGCGGTGAGAGAATAATAGGCCCAATTTGTTTTCGGAAACTATCAATATTGATAGGTATGTGCAAACCATTTTGCGGCGGTATTTTTGAGAATTAACTGAGAGGGAAAGAGGTGTCGCGTTTTTCCAGCAAGACTCTGCGATGGCACATACAGCCCAGTTCTCCTTGCAGGAAACCCATGCAATGTTTGAAGATAGAGTTATCAAGAACAACATATGGCCTCCTCGGTCCCCCAATTTAACCCTCTGCGATTTTTATCTCTGAGAGGCATTGAAAGAGAAAGTGTACAAAATGAATTCACACATTTTAGATGAACTTCAAAATAATATTTGTCAAGAAATTGCTGCCATTTCTCAGAGGGAACTGCAGAGGGTAATGAACAATTTCCTAAGTAGGTGCCAGAAATGTTTGAACAACGAAGGAAGGCAGTTTCAACATCTCCTGGCATGATACAGGATATGTGAGTACTTTTATTTTGTTGTTGTTTTGTGTTATTTGTTTGTTGGAAATAGCTTACGCGACAATGCACTGTGTTTACTGTGGACTTCCTGTCACGCATGCACCTCCTGTGTGCAGGCTGCGCTGCCAGGCTGCGGACTGGTTCTGCTTTATGTTGCTCATCCTGTGTTTAATAAATTTATCCCCTCACTAGTGTATAAATCACCTAATGCCCCTTTAACTACTATCGGCCTTAAGAGATTTCTATAAATAGCCATTGCCTAGTTGTACTTTCCCTTAAAATAATAATCACCACCACCATCCTAATCTGAGCATGATAGTTGAAGTATTGATCATGTGTGTTTTCTTCGTTTCAGAGTAATGTCATACATTGGACCAAAACAGTTCCTGAAGCTGCGAGACACCAAAGATACACTAAAGACTAAGTAGATGTGTTCTGAATTGAAGTTCATGTCAATTAAATAAATTTGTGAAACTAATTTTGTTTATTACTATATTTTGCTATGGAATGTATTTGTGATGATGCCCGAATGTATTTAGTGATAATCACTGTTGAATGGACTGACCGGGCAAGTTGGCCATGCGTGTAGAGGCGCGTGGCTGTGAGCTTGCATCCGGGAGATAGTAGGTTTGAATCCCACTATCGGCAGCCCTGAAAATGGTTTTCCGTGGTTTCCCATTTTCACACCAGGCAAATGCTGGGGCTGTACCTTAATTAAGGCCACGGCCGCTTCCTTCCAACTCCTAGGCCTTTCCTACCCCATCGTCACCATAAGACCTAACTGTGTCGGTGTGACGTAAAGCCCCTAGCAAAAAGAACAATGGACTGAAAAATATACTGTCTGTGTTAGAAGTGAGGTTTTATTTCAAAGATATCATGTACTATGTAAGAATTGTTTGGTTGAAACAGACACAGAGCTGGCAACAATGCAGATAACTGACAGGACAGGCAAGAAGTGGCAGTACTGCATGCCTTGGTTGTTTGTAGTAACAGGATAGATTTGTGGTCAGTCTGATATAAGTAGAGGAAAGAATTGAAGCAACATTTGTGTTTAATGGTTACGTCTGAATGAATATACGGTGTTATGATTCAATTCTTGTTGCAAACAAGGTGCTTTGACCAGGTAGACTGTCAGCAAGTGTGCTTGTACTCCATGGTAACACATGTCAGCATGCTGCCAACACAACAGTAGGCATTTTGTGGTGTTTTTGCTGGAGTCTTACAGATCACTGGCCTTTCAGCCAAGATCTCAGCAACCAGCATCCTTCATTGTGGAGGGTATAGCGAAACTTCTTCAGTGTTGGGACAGGTGCGGGTGATTCAGTCAAATAGTTTACCGCTGAATTGAATATAGGGCTCTCACCCAGGTGGCAGATTCCCTATCAATTGTTTATTCTTAATCTTTTCTTAAATGATTCCAAAAATGTTGGATATTTATTAAACATCTCTGTTGGTAAATTATTCCTAATTCCTCTTCCTATAATCAATAATTTGCTCTAATTTGTCCTCTTGAATTCCAACTTTATCTTCCTATTATGATCTTTCCTACATTTAAAAACTTGATTCAAGCTTATTTGTCTATGAACATCATTCTGCACAATCTCTCCACCCACAATTCTTAACATACTGCTTACTCAAGCAGCTCATCACCTTACTATCTTCTTACTATCCAAGGTTTTTGATAAGGTAGATCTTGGGAGATTACTGATGAAAATGAGGGCTATTGGACTAGACAAAGTGTTTGAATGGGCAGCTAAATTTCTTGTAAATAGAACTCAGAGTATTAGAGTAGGTGAAGTTTTATCTGATCTGGTAATGATTAAGCGGGGGGTCCCACAGGGCAGTATTATTGGACCTTTATGTTTTCTTATTTATATATAAATTATATGAGTAAAGAACTGGTTTGTGGCTGATGTTATACTGTAAAGAGTAATAAATGAGATACAGGATCGTGAGCAGCTGCAGAGGGACCTGTTCAGTGTTGAATCTCCAGGTCGGCCATAATGAATATATGAAATTGGAATGTAAGAACCAATCTAAATCGGTACATTCCATTAATAAGGAGAGAAATGGACAACTTATGTAACATTTATCTTTATTGAATGTCTTTTCATTTTGTACTGAAGTGTGGAGCAGTAGTATGCTTGTCTAGAACTCAGGAAGAGCTGATATACTGCATGTGTTAACCTTGAGACAGTGACACATATTCTATTTCTTTTGCGGTCGACAGCCATACATCAGCAAGACTGGTCAGCTAATTCGAGTGTGCGCAGGGCAGATTTGATGCAAACATTCTCCAAATATCTTGTGCAAAGAATTGAACCAATGGTATTTCAAAAGCCACGTTATAAACCATTGTTGGATGCGCTTGTGAACGGTTGACTGTTGCTAGAGCTCTTGCATCATTGTAGTGATAAAGTACTTAAAACCTATTGAAATAACTTAATTTTGTGTGTTTGTGATTCATTTAGTGCTATTTATATAGTGGTGTTTAGTGCTTGCTGGTAGAAATGGGGAGTAGTGATATTTATTTAAATTTTATAACAACTACTTCAGTTGGTCTTCAGTAAATTACGTTTTCTAGGTTAAGTAGGCTAGCTAGATGTACCTTGTTTCGAATTTAGGTTTAGAAAATACTTTAGGTAATAATTTTAACTTTAAAAATATTTGTAAATATCTGTAGGTTCGTTGGTATAATTCTTACAAAGGCAGATTATCATAAGGAATAATAGTACCGTAACTTCCGCCGCAACAGTTCCGGTATTTCGTATAGTTATCCATTCAAACTATCGCAAAGGTAATAATTTACTAAATTAAAAAGCATGATACGCCTGTAAACTTCAATTTAAAAAGAAGTTAAAGAGATTACCCGGTATTTCACTGGATAATTACGGTACTTAACAGTTTTTGGATTGTTGACGATTGTTGATACCGTACATTCCGACGAGATCAAAGAGAACGGGCTACAGGCACATGGTAGTTGTGTAAACAAACACAAAATCAGCCGATTACTTTATTCCGATAATTTGTAGCCTAAGGTCCCGGCATACTTTGTACTGTACTTTGCACCTTCGTTCATACATCGATTAAAAGTTAATAATTAAATTCCTATAGAGCCTATCATAATAATATTGCAGTTCAAGCCTCTGGCGTAGTTTTGACAGAAATTCTTGTATTAACCTCTTATTTTTCGGCATTTAAGGACACTTATATTCTCTGTCCCGCATAGTAGGGAAAATAATAGTAATCCATCAGCACTAAAATCCATATAACCACATTTTAGTTTAGAATTGTAGTGCAGATACGGTATATTTAGATAGTACAGTATATTACCTGCTATATTCGTGTGTAACTTTGTGTGTGTATCTATTAGAGCATAGTACTAATAATAATCTGCCTAAGCATTTAACCTTGTTGGTAATCTTTGAGTACAGTAGTTCGTGCAAATTTCAAACTTGCAATTTCAATTTCTGTTTGTGCTTAGTAGTGACATACGGTACCGGTATTGTAATTAGGATACGTCTGAACGTAGTTTAAAGTTATTGTAGTGTACTGTACAGTAGTATACGAGTAATATCTTATTAGAAATAGGCGTGCTTGGTTTATTATTGTAAAATTTTTGTGTAGTATAGTAGACTAGGACAGGCTTAACAGCAGTATAGAATTGTGTAATTTTTGTGTATTCCTTTCGGTATTCAGTAATTAACAGTATTTTTTATCTATTAGGGTGTTGTAGGATAAAGGAGAAAAGATATCAAGCATGGCTATTACATCAGTCCCAAAGAACAGAAATATCCTATCGAAAGCTAGTAAAACAGAGAAAAGAAACTACCCAAGTCTTAAGAAGAATAAAAAGACAACATCATAAGGACACCCTGCAGTTATTTGAAGAACAATTCAATAAAACTCAATCAAGGGACTACTACAAAACCTTCAGAAAGCAGCTCCAAAAATATGAACCCCCGACCGTACTGGTGAACGATGAAGATGGTAAGCTGGCCCATAACAATACAGACAATGCAGAAATTCTGGCTAAACATTTCAACAAGCTTTTAAATTGTGAGGAACCTACAGAACTCCTTCATTTGGACACCAACACCCCGATAAAAACATCACCAGAGAACTTTAATCCCCCCACAATAAAGGAAGTCTACCAAGCTCTGAATAAATTAAAAAACTACAAAGCGCCAGGAGAAGATCAGACCTTTGCGGAAATCTAGAAATATGCAGGAACATCAGGAAAAGTTGCCCTCCATCAACAACTTGTCTCTATCTGGATTAAAGAAGAACTACCAGAACACTGGACAACAGCCCTCATTCATCCACTGCACAAAAAAGGAGACAAAACTGACCCTAATAATTACAGGGGAATCTCGCTCCTAGACATAACATACAAAATATTTTCAATAATCATCCTTAATAGATAAGTTTACAACTTGAGAAAGAACTAGGAGAATATCAAGGAGGTTTCAGACCCTGGAGGAGCTGTCCTGATCAGATCATGAGTGTTAAGTTGATAATGGACTATAACAGGAGAAGAAACAGAGATATGGTGATAACATTTGTAGATTTCAAGAAAGCTTATGATTGCATCCATAGAGAATCTCTGTTTAAAATTTTAAGACACCTTGGACTACACCCCAAATTAATAAACATGATAAAATTGACTCTCACCAACACCAAATCAAAAGTGAAGTTTAGGGGTGAAACATCAGAGACATTTGAAATTAAAACTGGACTACGGCAGGGAGATGGGCTCTCACCATTATTATTTAACTGTGCTCTAGAAATGGTAATGAGGGAATGATTTAGGAAATGTTCCCCCAAAATAAAGATTGGCTGAAAAATCAAAACAAATTGCCTGGGTTTTGCTGACGATTTAACATTACTAGCAGTGGACATAAAAGAAGCAAAAACCAAGACATCAGAACTTCAAAACATTGCAAATAAAATTGGCCTCAAAATATCATTTGAAAAAACAGAAATTATGCCCCAAAAACCAACACAGCTAAAAGAAGTCACCATAAATGGTAATAAAATCAAAATAGTAACTCAATTTAAATATCTTGAAGAAGTAATAACACATAACGTAAATGAAAAAAATCTTGATCCAAATAAGAACAAATAGATTAGCTAAAGCACAAAAATTAACATGGGATATCTACAAAAAGAAATGTCTATCAATAAATACAAAAATATAACACTGCAACACAGTTATAAAACCAGAAGCTACATATGCAGCAGAAACACTCTTTTACCTGAATAAACAATCAAAGACTGACAGACTTCAGAAAATTGAAAGGAGGATTGGAAGAACCTGCATCAACAAAAAATACCAGAAAGATGGACAGTGGCGGTTAATACCTAACAAAGTCGTGTACAAAGAGCTAGAACCCATTACAGATACTATGCGTAAGAGGAGACTGGGATTCTTTGGACATATCATGAGGATGCAGGATTCGAGACTTCTGAAACAACTAGTACAACACAATCTCGTCTCAAAAAATACCACAGCAGGATGTAAATGAATCAGAGAAGTAAGAGAGGATCTGAAGGAAATAGGCCTTACAACAGAAGACACCACAAATAAGATAAAATTGAATACAAAACTCAAGAATACAAACCTCCGCTTTACCCTTACACAAAACAAACCAACAACACGCACATTTTCAACTGAGGAAAGGGCACGAAGATCAGAGCGTCTGAAGAAGTACTGGGAGGACCGCTAAGCGCGAACAATCCCTTCAAAGAGACCTGAACGACGGACTGACTAAAGGGATCCTATGTGGTCATAAAATAAGAAGAAGAGGAGGTATCTGTAGAAACTCTCTTACTAAAATTCTGTTGTTTTAATTAGGACAGCCTTAACTGCAGTATAGAATTGTGTAATTTTTGTGTATTCCTTTCGGTATTCAGTAATTAACAGTATTTTTTATCTGTTAGGGTGTTGTAGGATAAAGATAGAATATGACTAAGTAGTGTTATAGTGTAGTAGTATATTCATTACCTAATTGTGTGTGATCTTTGAGTACTAACCTAGACAATATTTCTTTTCGTTCATTTTTTTTGCACAAAACAAGTTATTTTATTTTTTCTTTTCTTTTCATTTTTTCCATAAAGAATGGCTAAAGAGTGCAAGCGTAGGAACTATGGGTGTGGCGAGGCATTGAGGGGTATGAGGGAGGAGTTGGAGAGTTTGAGGGAGATAATTAGGATTCTCACAGAAGACAGGAAGGAAGATAGGTCTCCCCCAAGCAATGTACAGGTTACAGTAGGTGTACAAGAGGGAGGGGAAGGAAAGAGGGGACTGTAGAAGACAGGTGGTCTAATGTTCTAAGGGGAAGAAGATTGCAGGCTAAGGGCTCTATTCAGGATCAGAACTCAGGACAGGTGTCTGTGAGAAATTGGTACGAGCCACTCCAGGTAGAGCAACAGAGGCAGAGATGCCAACTATTATGATTCAATCGTAATAATTATGAATTACCCATCACAATTACGCCTTTACGAATCAGTTGATTTTAAAATCTAAGTGTATGAAGTGTTCAAAAGAATACACAAGGTATGCCATTACAGCTTGAATTCTCAGAATGTTATTTTCGGATTTCTCAGTAATCATTTATACCCCTTTCGCGTCCCTGATTTAAGAATATTTCGAGTTTTCACGCACTGAACGCATGTGTGCTTCCAGTACCGGAGAAATAGGCACCTGTAAAGTGGTATATCTTGCGGAGCTGTTGTCTTTGTTCGTCACATGACCAGACTTCCATGCAAATATGCAAGTTGTTTTGTCTTTGTTTTGGTGGCAAAGTGGTGACAAACTCCGTTTCCTTGTGGATACTGCGTGCGTGACTGTTGAAGTATTTATTGCGATTTTGGTTGTCAATTGCTCTTCTAGGATATATGCTAGTCGTGTGTTACAACTACAAAAGGTTTGAAATAATGAAGCGATTTCTTGTGCAGGAAAATATGTGTGGTGACGTTACATGATTAGTAACGCTAGTAATAAACCAAAAGTAGTTCAAAAATTTAGGGAGGAATACTCGAATGAGTGGGCCTGTTTACTCCGTTTCTCAAAATCTCATTCACGCGTGTTCTGTAGTATGTGTGTAGCTGCGATTTTTCAGTTGCGTGAGGTGAGGAAGAACAAGACTGAGTTCCATGCTAATATGAACACCGAACTGTTAAGTGCTCTGTTTGTGTAGAGGATGCACATGATATCAAATAGAAAAGTATGTCACCAATGTACGTTTACCAAACAGCAACTACAAGCTTCTAAGGGCAGCAACTACAGTACTCAACAAAAGAAATGATCCTTAAACCTCCACTCAGATATGTACTGCAGATCACCTATTACTTTTGCAGGTAAGAACCATACACTCTTTATATGACAGTCTTTGAATATCTGGTTGAATTGTATGGTGTTCTTTGATTTTTCAATGATGTGCACGTTAGTAAAATCTCGAAAAAAACACTGATACCTCATACAGCTAAGATCCTTGAATGAATGTTGGATAGACGAATAAGAGACAGAGTAGAGGGAAAATTGGCAGAACACCAGTATGGATTCAGAAGAGGCAGGTCCACATTTGACCCAATATTTACATTGCGTCAAATGATGGAAAGGTATTGCGAATATGGAAAGGGCATGGTAGTAACGTTTCTAGATGTTGAAAAGGCATATGATAGTGTCCCAAGGAATTTGGTATGGAAAACTTGACAGAGGCACAGTTTGGGAATGAAACAATGCAGATGGTAATAGAATTGTATCAAAATTGCAAAAGCTGTGTTAGAACCAAAGTGGGTCAAACTGAATGGTTCAGAGTTGAGACAGGCTTAAGACAGGGGAGTGTACTGTCTCCCTTACTCTTCATTATCATCATGGATAGAATTCTACATAATATCAAGGAGAAGATGATGGGCGAACAAGTAAAGTCTATGCTCTTTGCTGATGACATCGTAGTTTGGGGAGATAATGAAGGGGAAGTACAGACACAAGTTGATTTACGGAATGAGGAGATAAGAAATTCTGGAATGAAGATTAGTACTGCGAAAAGTAAGACTTTGATCATGACAAGAGGTAACAGAAAATCCAGGGGAGTGATAAAAATACGAAATGAACCTCTTGAAGTAGTGAAAAATTTAAAATATTTGGGCAGCATGATATCACAAGATGGAAATTTGGATGGAGAAATTGATTTAAGAATACAACAGTCTGCAAGTTTCTACAAGTGTGTGAGATACATTGTATGGAACAAAGATATGCCAATGAAGTGCAAGAAGGTTTTATACTCGTCCTATTATAAACCTATACTGACCTATGCTTCAGCAGCCTGGACGTTAACTAAGCGGAACCAAAGTAAGATACAAGCAGCTGAAATGAGATTCTTGAGGAGCATACAAGGAAAGACAAGATGAGATAGAATATGAAATGAGGAAATAAGGAGAAGCATGGGAGTGTGTAAACTTCAAGAAGAGATTGATATAGCAAAGCTAAAATGGTTTGGACACATGATGAGAATGCCAGGAGAGAGAATACCGAAGAGAACATTCATGGATACAGATACTGGAAACAGGCCTACGGGACATCCTAGAATGAGATGGAGGAGTTCTGTTGTGGACTGTATTGCAAATAGAGGAGTCGATAGCAATAAAGTACTAGAAGAGGAATGGTGGAAAGATCGAGTAAGGTGGGGGGCTTTGGTATATTACCCTACCCAGAGAGAATCTGGAAAAGGGAATGGAAGAAAAAGAAGAAGAAGAAGACGACTAAAGTACTCATACTAATTTCATCATCTGCAGATTTTTCTCTTTTTTCAGTAGTAATCATGTCAATGCCATTAGAAGAAGCCATTATCTGCAGAATTTTGATATGTTTTATCTTCTATATTTTTTGGCTTTTTAAACAATGATGAAATTGAAACACTAGAAAATTTACATTTGTTATTCATTGCATAGAAAATAGTATATTTTCAGCTAATATTTCAAGTATTATTTGTGAAGTAAGAAACATATTCTCTGTGAGTGTTAATGCATTAATGCACTGCAATCCACAAGCTCATAATTAATTTTTATTCCATGCTGATATAGACAATACATAAAAGGAAATTGGGGTAGATTGATTAGGTGGAGCATCTACCCCAATTTCTTTTTGGGTATCCACAAGTTCTTTGTAACTTGTTTTTGAAGGCCTGGACTCGGCAGTTGCCGCCAATATGCAGCCTATTGTTGCCAGTCCTTTGGCCGCTGCTAGGACGAATCCAATACTTACTATCCTGTAGTCACTGTACTACTATTCATCACTAGTGAACTTTTGTGACATAACCTATGCATGTAATGCAGAAACAAAACTGTTTCATCAAACAAAACAACTTTAAAATTTAAGTAGGTGGGTGGGGAGGGGAAGCTAAAGTGCCCCCTAGCCTCTCATTGGATGTGCCTCTGGCGTGGAATGACTTTGGTATATAAGCTTGAGTGGCACTTTTAAAAGTAGAAAAGATCACAATATGAAGATAACTTGGAATTCAAGTGGACAAATTGGGGCACATATTAATTTATAGGACGAGGAGTAAGGGATTGTAATAATTTATTAAGGGAAATGTTCGATAAATCTCCAAGTTCTTTGAAATGAAATTTCTCGAGGCATGTTTTTACAAGCATTATTTCAACCATTTCTGATGTGAGCACTATTGGTCTCGAAGGTTTCCAACGTACTTTATTGCAGTTATATGAATGGCCTGATTCAGGCAATTTATCTACTATTTTTGTGCTTCTTCCACCATTCTTTATCCCTTTCTTTTGGGGTTGGCCTCGTGGACCATGTTTGTTTTATATCACCATGTAGCACTAGCCTATGCTTGGCTACTATTTCTTTATTCTCCATAGCTATTTATTTATTTTTTTTTTTTTTTTTGTGGCCCATCTTGGTTTGTACTGTTGTTGTCCACGTGACATTATTTATATTAGCTATGTTTCTTCTTGGTGTCACAATTCGGTACATTGATCTGTGTCTTGCTATCATTGATCTCTGATGCACCTTGGAAGTGTGTTAAATTGACTTTATTCTACGGTTCATGTTGTGGGGGTCTCTAACCTTATTATTCATGTACCAATTTGCTATCCGATGTTCCTGCCATGTGGTTGTGTATCGGAAAAACAAGTACATGGGAGGCTGGTGCTGCATTGGCATTTTAGTTGTACATGAGAGGAGATGTATTGATGATGTGAACTGGACCTCCGATCTTGTGTGGGTTTGGCTTCGCATATCCATGTGAGACAAGTTTTTTCCGACCGTTGTTCTCTGTTCCTTGGACCCTTTTAACCTATTGCGTGAGTGTTTGAATGTGAGATATGTAGGACTCATATCATATTGCCTAGTTGTGTCGTTTGTTTGTTCTCATCTTTGCATTTTCTTGGCCACTTGCATTTTTCTTTTTTTGGTGTGTTTCCTTAGCAACTCCTTTATCCCCGATCCCGGGCACCATGTTTCATGTGAACCTCTCTTTCTTTTGATCTTTGGTCCAGCCATATTTTATCTTTCCGCCTTCATCTTTTGTGAAGTTAGTTGGAAATCATTGCTGTGAGTTATATTTTATTTTATAACCGTGTGTCGTATTCAGTAAATACTAGTCCTGTTGAAATAATATCAAAATGATACATTGCTCTGGGCCGAGGACTGCGTAATGCTACAAGGATGTTTTGTTCTTAAGGTAATAATTTCTTTCCCTATGTTCTGTACATTTTTATTTCAAATCAAATCAAATCAAATCAAAATCTCTTTATTTGCAAATGAGGTGTCTACCTCGGTGGCAAATGGTACACTAAAATACATTATTGTCAAGCACTAAATTTTAAATTAACAGGAGACGAAGAAAATTTTCCTAGAATACAATATTATACAATTTACGCTAATAATTTTTTCTATTAAACACACACATCATCCTTAATAAATTTATATTGTTTACAAAATTCTACTTATAATATCTTACAAACATAGTCAACTCATATACAGTACGGTATGTGAAATTACTTCTAATAATACTATACAACTGGTATAAGATTAAAATTAACACTGAATTTATTTACATATTTATATTTTACTCAAGTTGGAACCTAAGTAGCATAACGACCTGCTGCGTCTTAACCAGAGCCCCTTTTGCCACCACTTTTCAGAGTTCCTGAAGGGCCTTCACAGCTACCGTAACGGTCCCAGGGCCCTCGAAGTCCCCACTGTACTTCACCCCTACAGGCAGTCCCCTACTTGGGCTGTCCAAACTCCTTAGACCAGGGGATGGAATTAATTTAATCACACACTTTTATTATTTACAATATCCTGCACTGGTCGAATGCCCTCTAACATTTAATTTATTATCTCTGTTGTTGTTTATTCTCTTCTTGAATATCTGTACAGATTTTGGAAAAGGATCAAACACTACCCCTGGTAAACTGTTCCACTCCTTCACGCCCTTCCCAATGAAAGAAAATTTACCCCAATCGCTTCTACTAAAATTCCTTCTAATTTTGTACTTGTGGTCAGTTCTACCAATATGATTATTTTCCAACTGAAGCCTCTCACGGATATCTCCCCATGCTTCTTCTCCTGTATAGGCTCTATATAATCCTATAAGTCTAGTTTTCTCCCTTCTCTTACTTAAAGTTTCCCACCCAAGTTCCTTTAACATTTCTGATACACTACTCTTTCTCCTGAAATCCCCTGTTACAAACCTTGCTGCTTTCCTCTGCACACCATCTAGTTCTTTTATTAGGTATTCTTGGTGAGGATCCCAAACACTGTTTGCATATTCCAATAATGGACGAACCATACTTAAGTAACTTTTTTCTTTTAATTCTTTGTTGCATCCTTTAAGTAGTCTCATTATGACATGTAACGATCTGTATGCTTTCCCAACAATGTCATCAACATGACCCTTCCAGTGCAAATTACTTTCAAATCTCACACCTAAGTATTTGCACTTGCCATCTTTTGGGATAACTACCTCATCCAAAGTATATTCAAATTCAGTTTTAAAGCTCCTGTTTGTAAATGTTATAACAGTTGATTTGCCTCCATTAATCTTCA
Source organism: Anabrus simplex (assembly GCF_040414725.1). Lineage (NCBI taxonomy): Eukaryota > Metazoa > Arthropoda > Insecta > Orthoptera > Tettigoniidae > Anabrus > Anabrus simplex. Next base: position 1,637,786,774 of record NC_090265.1, on the reverse strand, counting down.
TATTATTTTCTTCAACCCATTCTTGGATACTGTCAAGGTCCCTTTGTAATTCTGAACAATCCTCAATGTTATTTATTTCCCTATAAACAATTATGTCATCTGCATACAATCTTATTTTCGATGTTATATTGTTCCCTAAATCATTTGCGTATATTAAGAAAAGTAACGGACCGATTATACTACCCTGTGCAATTCCCTTCCAGACTTTCTCTTCCTGTGATATATTATTTCCAACTTTGACTTTCTGAACCCTTGAATTTAGAAATGTTCTTATCCAACCTATAACCCTTACATCCAATCCTATTCCCTCCAATTTCTTTAATAATATTCCATGTTCCACTCTATCAAAGGCTTTGGAAAGATCTATGGCTATGCAATCTAACTGGCCTCCTGAATCTAACTGATCTGATATGTCCTGCTGAAATCCCACCAGTTGTGCCTCGCAAGAAAATTTCTTTCTAAATCCATACTGGCTCCTCATGAACCAATTTTTATCATCACATATCCCTCTGATGTACTTTGCTATTAAACTCTCCAGTATTTTACAAACTATACTGGTCAGGCTGATTGGTCTGTAGTTCTCTGGTTTCCTTTTATCACCCTTTCCTTTATAAATTGGTATTATTATAGATTCCTTCCATTCCTTTGGTATCACACTATTATTTATGACATAGTCAAAGAGAAATTTTAAATAAGGCACTATATACCACCCCATTGTCTTTAATACCTCCCCAGTAATTTGATCACTTCCTGCTGCTTTTCCTTGCTGAAGCAGTTGGATTTCTCTGAAAATATCTTCATTTGTGAATGAGAAGCTTCTTGTTTCCCTCTGTGTCTCTCCCTCTCTATCTTCTGTTACGGTTTCCAAGTCCTGACAATCTTCTACTGAATCTCGGAATTCCCTACTAAAGAGGTTTGCTTTCTCAGTATCTGTTAAATAGTGTTCACCCCCTTCTCCCACCATTGTAGGAATTTGGATTCCTTTTCCTTTTTGATTCCTAATATATGAATACAGCTTTTTCCATTTCCCTTTGTGGTCATTACCCTCTTGAAGAATGCCATTCATATAATTCTCTTTTGCTTCCTTTTTCACTCTATTCAGTTCCCTCATTAGCTGTTTTCTACTTTCTCTACTCTCCCTACCTTCTTTGATTTTCCTGTTTACTATTCTACATTTTCTTTTTAATTTTCTTATTTCCCTTGTGTAATAAACAGGGTCTGAGGTCATTTTACCCTTCTTAACAGGTACAAATCTCTTCTCTCCTTCCCAAATGATTCCTTTAAATTTAGCCCAAAGTGTATCCACATTATTCCTTTCACTTATCCAACAACTGAATTGTGATTTAAGGTAAATCCCAAATTCATCAACTTTAGTTTTTCTGTATAATTTCTTGTCTTTTGTGACCCTCTTATTAAGCATTTTTGGTACAAGTCCTACATCCATTATTACAGCCTTATGGTCACCTATTCCTTCAATTACCTCAGTTTTATCAGCAATTTCCCATGGTTTAACCAAGAATACATCTAGCAAGTTATTGAGACGAGTTGGTTCTTGTACTACTTGTGTAAATCCTCCCTTCCAAATTAACTTATTTGCCAGTTTCTTTTCATGGGCTTCACTTGCAGCCCCATTCCATTCAACTTCAGGCAAGTTTAGATCTCCCCCAATTATTACCGTATCATTATTGTTTTTATGAGTATAATCTATTATTTTCTCAAATATTTCCATGTCTCTTTCCTCTCTTCCAGGCCTATATGTTCCTATAATTCCCACCTCCTTCATATTATCACAAACTAATTTTATCCCTAATATTTCATCCCTTTCATCAGTAAACCATTCATGCGAACAATAAGTTTCCTTCACCAGAATAAATACCCCTCCTCCCTTTTTATCTCCTCGGTCTCTACGATAGACTGTATACCCTTCTGGAAATACTTCTGTATTACCCACCCCTTCTCTCAACCACGATTCCACTCCTATCACCACATCCGTCTCATAAGATTCCATCAATGTACCGAATTTTAATTGTTTATTTACTACACTCTGACAGTTTACCAAGAGCAATCTCGGACCTCCTTCCTCCCTAAAACTTGACTGTTGCAATTGGGTAATGTTTGACTCATGAGTTGAGAACTTCCTTGGAACCCAGATCCTTGTACATAGATCTTGATTTAAGGGTCTGGGTTTTCTGGCAAGTTTCCCTGTATGTGCCAGTTTAGTGGTATGGGTTTTCTTAAGTACAGATTAGTTTGCAAATCTCTGTTGATAATTGTAGCAATTTGTCTACAGAGAGTTGCTTTTCCATTACCATTTAGATGTAACCCATGTCTAGTGAACATTTGCCTGCCAAGACCTAAAGTATCTACTACATAGACATTTCTAAAACTCTTACTTAATCTCTTGATTTTTATATTTACATCATGTACAGCTTTGTTCACACATGAGTCCTCTAAAAGGTCAAACCTGGGTGGCACATTTACTACAATTACTTTTGAGTCAGGTAGTTTAGAAATCTTACCTCTGAGAGTCGTAATTAATTCTTCACCTTCATTTGCAGCAATGTCATTTGTACCACTCACAATCACCACATAATTGTCCTTCTCTAACACAGGATCACAACTTGAAAGGACGTCTTCAGTTTTGGCACCTGGTTTTATTAGTCCTAAAACCTCAGTCTCTGGATTCTGCAGCTCATCCTTGATGCCTTCTGCCATACCCCGCCCTTGACTGTCTGCGTAGAGATGAATCTTTGGCGATCTTGACTTTCGGTTGGTTTTCTTCTGTAGCTTACCTCCACTGGATTTAAAATTATTTGGAAAACTTGGTGTGTCTTCTTCTGGAACTTGCTGCAATAACTGAAATCTATTTTGGCACTGCAAAGAGTTTTTTCCCGGTTTTAAGTTGTACGTAGTTTCTCCCATATGTTTAACATTAAGCCTAAAATGGCCACGCGTCACTTCCGTCCACGGCGATCTTTCTTCTCCAATGTCTTCTTTATCTTCCAGTTTCTTTATTCTGTCCTTTAAGCTTTCATTTTCATGTTTCAGAGCGCATAAGTCCTCTTGTAGCACTCCTAAAATCTTAATTATAGTTTCGTAAGTCTCTCTTTCTTGATTGTTCTGCCTCACTCTCAGTTTGTTTACACTCGGGACACAGCCACTCACTTTCTTCAATATCAGTCCTATTTACAATATTTGCACAACGAAAATGGTACCATTCATCACACTTACGACACAGAATCCCATTTTTAACTACTCTTCTGCATTTGCCACATTTTTCACTGCATCTTACACCATTATCTACTACGGATATCACAGACTCACACACAGTAGTCGCCATCTTGAATACTCCTGTATTTATGAGGGTTGATCATGTTGACTGGATTCTATTATGGGTAGACATGACACTATGATGGTAGTCAAAAGGTTTATAGGTCTGTGTATTGATCTCACGAGGCCTGTTTTTATGTTTCTGATTTTCATGTGGCCGTTGATATTATTTTGGTTTCCTAAAGTTTATTTAATAAACTGTATGTTTCCTACTCGGCATTATTATTGAAGGAGTAGGAGGGGTAGCCTTTTAAATATTACCCTTTTGATTTAATAGGCTTGAGTTCAGTTCATGACTTTTTTTCTGGTCATTTTGAACCCGGTCCACGCAAACTATGATAGGTAAGTACTTATTTATTGCCCTGTTACCTCTGGTTGATTGGAGCTTCCATTGATTTTTTTTGGTTTAGATTTTTTGATTTCTTTCTGCCTGAATATGTGTTGTATTTTGCGGTTATTTATTACTCGATGCTCATTGTGCCCAACCCTGCCGTGGGCATACGAGAAGAATAACATAGGCTGGTTTAGCACAAGCATATACCGTATTTATCTAAATAGCAGAGGAGCACACAGCCCTAAATGCAGATAATTGATTGATTAATTGATACTCTGAAGTCTTCCCAGCCCAAATTCTGCATCATTTTGGAAACACTACTCTTTTGTTGCAAATTATCTGTAGGCTCTCTCGAACTACCATCGGTATGCTTTTTTGATATAGTGTATGTTGTCCAATACATGTAGTTTGATGTGGTACAATGATGTGGAAAACCATGATACTGAAGTACTGTACTCTATATATAAAAATATGGTTGAAATTATTTCTTTCCACTAAAAATATCCTACACTCATAGCCACAAAATTCATAGAATACAGTAATAAAAGGTATACTTTAGTGGAGCACCTCCCTATGAACTACATCTATACTGTTGTCAGTGTGTCATGCTCTCGGTCACATTTATGAAGTTCGTGAAGAAGCATTATTTTATTTTATTGTACCAGTAGCTATGAACTGTTGTAAGACAGTCATGTTGCCAGTGTTAATTATTCATGGTATTATTAAAGGAGGAACTATGGACTTTTTTCATAATTCAGTCCCTGTACTGAAATTACCATACCCAAACTGTTTTCAGTCCATTGAGCTGTGTGTTTGTTGGGCTATGTGGTAATAGCTTTACAAGTTTAATCAAGTGTTCCAGGTTAGACAGCACTTCACTTCACCAATTACTATACCTATCAGGCATGGAAAGGTGGCATCTGCAGCTGATGTTTTTTGTTTTAAATTTTTGATTTCTTTCTGCCTGAATATGTGTTGTATTTTCCAGTTATTTATTCCTCAATGGTGATATGCACAATAGCATAACATGGCATGAGTTACATGACTTCACAATGAGACCAAACCAAGGGCAGCTCTAGGACTTCTGGACATAGGACTCTAAAGTAGCGAAGGAAGCGGCGATCTTGTGGAGTGCTTAATTGCCCATTTCAGAGGGGGGAAGTAAATGGAAAATTCTAAGGGGAAATGTGTATTAGGACTTATCTGATTCATGCCAAAAACATTCCAAATTCTCAGGTGTAAATTTTTAATATGTTTTTTATTTATAATATAGAGATACGGTATATAACAGGGGTGGCCACTAACCTTACTTCTGGGAGCCGCAAATTTAGGAGACAAAAAAATGGGAGCATGTTTAGAAAATGGTTTATAAAATGAAGACACGTTTTTAATTTGATAACAAATGAAGGAACATTTATTTTCTACACTACACAGAACATTATTTTTCAGGTACACATCAAGGAATGAGATTTTACTTTTGAGATATTTTGAGTGTTCATTTATGCTGTTAGTTTTTTGAAATCTGGCTGATAATTGGTAAGCGCAGTTCGCACAAGTTCACTTAAATGTTCATCAGTTGGTTCAGATCGATATTTAGATTTAATGAATTTAAGCGTTGAGTACAGTGATTCACACACATAAATAGTCCCAAAGATTGAGATTAGTCTTTTGGCACACTGTTTTGTTAGTGTGTATATTTCTTCTGGAACATTCTTCCAAAATTCTGTGGTAGAAATGCCACTTCGTTTGAGTCCTTTTAGTCCTTCGTCCTCTTGCAGTTCTTGTAGCTCCAACTCTACAGCTGCTGTATCCTTTGTTATTAGTGATGAAACAGGACTGCCATCGCCCACAACATCAACAGAAAACGGCTTTTCCAGGAATGAAAATGAAGTTTTAAGTGATCTCAAATCATTAAATCTGCCATTGATTTCTTCAGTAAGGCCAGACATTTTACTCATGTAATCTTCAGTTTCCATCTGAACGTCAGGCAGGCTTTCAGTAATTTTCTTCAAACATTTGAAGTGAGAAAATGTTTTAGTCTGAAGGTCTTTCTCAAAATGCTTCAACTTGCTATGAAGGCTAAATACAGTTTGGGCCAATTCAGAAATATCTTTACAAGGAAGATATTGCTTTGAGCGGGAAAGTGTGTCAGTGAGCCAGTGTCGTGAGGTGAAGCCAGTCGCGTTCACGTATACGCAGTAGCGAGAACGCGACTGGCTTCACCTCATGACGCCAAATCTAACAACCACTGGTGGTCATTAAGTTCAGGGAATGATTTTCCTTCCATAAACTGTTTCATTGGATCAAGTAATTAAAAAAATCTAAAGCTCATCATTGTTCATATCTTCTATAAAATATTTTAACTGTCGGTGTGTTTTGGCACATGAGCGAATACAGTTCACAATTTTTAGAACTACCTGCATAATATGCGAGTATTGAAAATATTTTGCTGCTAAATGTTCTCTGTGAATAATACAATGTACAGGTAGGAAATCAGGAAATGATGTGTCAGCATTTAAAAGCCCAATAAGCCCTTGTTTCGTGCCAGTCATAGATGGTGCACCATCGGTAGCAATGCTGACAATATTATCGATAGGGACTGAGTTTTTCTGTAAAACACCATCCAGGGCTGCTTTAATGTCACAACCATGAGTAGTATCCTTCAAAGTAACCAGGTCTAAAAGTTCTTCCACCACCTGCAAGTTCTTTGATACATACCTCACAAATATAGCTAGTTGTGGTTTATCTTTGATATCAGTAGACTCGTCCGGAGCCAGACTTACTGCTGAGCACTCGCTTAGATTTTTTTGTAAATTATTTAAAATATCCGCACTAATAACAGAAACTCGCCTCTCTATTGTGTGTCTAGCAACGGGCATTTCGTTGACCAGTTTCTGCAGTTTCTTATTTTCGGGTACTAAAACAGAAATAACTTGTACCATGTTCTTAATAAACTCCCTCTCTGTGTAAATTTTTTTTTTTGCTTTTGCAATATAAAAAGCCAAGATGAAGCCAGCTTCGGTTGTCAAATCTGCTTCCTTGGTAAAAATTGACATAACCCTACTCTGACCATGAAGTTTTTCCTTTAGTGATTTCAGTTTGGTTTTCCTTAACTGAGAGCCAACAGGAAAATCTTTGTTGAAACCGCTGTGGTTAGTGTCACAATGGTGTTTTAGATTACTGGCCTTGAACTGTGACAAAGTTATTTGACACAAAAGACACATTGGCTTACCGTTTCTTTCTACAAAAACGAATTCTTCCTTCCTGTCGGTATTGAAAGCTCAATTCTGCTCTTCATATTTACGCTTCTTAGACAACATCACAACTGTTCGGACACCAGGCCACAACTGTACTGAAACAGCACACAACTGCACACAGAGAAGTATCGACAGTCGCTACTGACTATACGTGAACGCGACTGGCTCCATCTCACGACGGTAGCTCACTGACACACTCTCCCACTCAGAGCGCTATCAAATGGAAGGCACTGGAACTATCTTCACCTCCCGTCTCTCACCACTGACCTACAGCGCTAATAACGTTAAGCCGCACATCACTGCTACTGACTGCCGCCAGCCGCGAGATGTCGTTAGATTCCATTAATTATATCATTTAATTTTACTCTAAGGTTGGTGTCAGGAGCCGCACAATGCGGCTCGCGAGCCTCGTTGTGGCCAGCCCTGGTATATAACATGGTTCATGGTGTGGGTTACTGTAGTCACGTCCTAGTTCGTGAACCATGGGCAACGACTGAGTGGCCTAGTAAGTGGTCCTGAGAGTAGGGATACCAGTTGCTATGGAATGGGAGTGGGCAAGACATATTCCGAGTCGTGGCCCTCTTTGTGCTCAGACGGCTAGGACTATACATTCCACCGGTGGTTCCTAACCCGTTAGAGGAGAGTTCTTCACTTGGACTATGTGCAAGTAGGGTAGCATCCTGCTTCATGAATTTACCGAGCTCAGAACATTTTAAGCAAGTCTCGGACCTATCAGTATTAATGGGGCTTATGGAAGAAGAAACTAGAACTGGTTGAGTCAGCAAAGAGGATGCATCTGGATGTGCTAGGAGTAAGTGATATTTGGGTAAGGGGAGATAACGAGGAAGAGATTATAAAGTGTACTTGACGGGTGTTAGAAAGGGAAAGGCAGAGTATGGGGCAGGGCTGTTTATCAGGAATACCATTGCATGCAACATAGTTTCTGTTAGGCATGTAAATAAGTGAATGATGTGGGTAGATTTGGCCGTTGGAGGAATTAGGGCGAGAATTGTCTCAGTGTATTCACCATGTGATGGTGCAGATGAGGATGAAGTTGACAAGTTTTATGAAGCATTGATTGTCATTGTAGTCAGCGTCAACTGCAAGGATAGGATAGTGCTAATGGGCGATTTCAGTGTGAGAGTTGGAAATAGAACTGAAGGATATGAAAGGGCGATTGGTAAATGTGGGGAAGATATGGAAACTAATGGGAAGCTGGACTTCTGCGCTAGTATGGGTTTAGCAGTTACGAATACATTCTTTAAGCATAAGGTTATTCACCATTACATATGGGAGGTTAGGGGTACCAGATCCATAATAGACTATATCTTAACAGACTTTGAATTCAGGAAGTCTGTTAGGAATGTACGAGTTTTCTGGGGATTTTTCAATGATCTGATCTGTAGTGAACTAAGTATCTCTAGGCCTAGGATAGAGAAAGTGAAACCTGTCTGCAAATGAATAAGGGTAGAAAATCTTCAGGATGAGCAAATTAGACAGAAGTACATGGACATGATTAGTGAGAAGTTTCGAACAGTAAACAGTAAGCAGGTTCAGGATATAGAAAGAGAATGGGTGGCATACAGGGATGCTGTACTAGAAACAGGTAGGGGATGACTAGGAACAACTGTGTCTAAAGATGGGAAAAAGCAATCATCATGGTGGAATGATGAAGTGAGAGCACCTTGTAAACGTAAAAAGAAGGCTTATCAGAAATGGCTCCAAACAAGGGCCGACGTCCACACGGAAAGAAACAGAGTGAAACAAATAGTTGTTGAAACCAAAAAAAAAAGTTGTGGAAAGATTTTGGTAGTAACCTGGAAAGGCTAGGTCAAGCAGCAGGGAAACCTTACTGGACAGTAATAAAGAATCTTAGGAAGGGAGGGAAAAAAAGAAATGAACCTTGTTTTGGGTAATTCAGGTGAACTCATAATAGATCCCAGGGAACCACTTGATAGGTGGAGAGAATATTTTGAACATATTCTCAACGTAAAAGGAAATCTTCCTGGTGGTGCTGCAAACAGCCAAGCTCTTGGGGAGGAGGAAAATAATGTTGAAATTATGCTTCAGGAGTGGAAAGGATGGCAAATAAACTCCATTGTCATAAAACAGCAGGAATAGATGAAATTAGACCTGAAATGGTGAAGTATAGTAGGAAGGCAGGGATGAAATGGCTTCATAGAGTAGTGAGATTAACATGAAGTGTTGGTAAGATACCTTCAGATTGAACAAAAGCAGTAATTGCACCTATCTATAAGCAAGGGAACAGGAAGGATTGCAACAGCTATGGAGGTATCTCAGTGATTAGTATACCAGGCAAAGTATTCACTGGCATCTTGGAAGGGAGAGTGCGATCAGTGGTTGAGAGGAAGTTGGATGAAAACCAGTGTGGTTTCAGACAACTGAGAGGCTGTCAGGATCAGATTTTCAGTATGCTCCAGGTAATTGAAAAATGCTATGAGAGGAATAGGCAGTTGTGTTTAAGTTTCGTAGATCTAGAGAAAGCATATGACAGAGTACCGAGGGAAAAGATGTTCGCTATACTGGGGGACTATGGAATTAAAGGTAGATTATGAAAATCAATCAAAGGCATTTATGTTGACAATTGGGCTTCAGTGAGAATTGATGGTAGAAAGAGTTCTTGGTTCAGGGTACCTACGGGAGTTAGACAAGGCTGTAATAATTCACCTTTGCTGTTCGTAGTTTACACGGATCATCTGCAGAAAGGTATAAAGTGCCAGGGAGGGATTCAGTTAGGTGGAAATGTAGTAAGCAGTCTAGCCTTTGCTGACGATTTGGTCTTAATGGCAGATTGTGCTGAAAGCCTGCATTTTAATATCTTGGAACTTTAGGTGCAATGAGTATGGTATGAAAATTAGCCTTTCGAAGACTAAATTGATGTCAGTAAGTAAGAAATTCAACAGAATTGAATGTCAGATTGGTGATGCAAAGCTGGAACAGGTAGATAATTTCAAGTATTTAGGTTGTGTGTTCTCCCTGGATGCTAATATAGTAAATGAGATTGAATCAAGGTGTAGTAAAGCTAATGCAGTGAGCTCGCAGTTGCGATCAACAGTATTCTGTAAGAAGGAAGTCAGCTCCCGAATGAAGCTATCTTTACATCGGTCTGTTTTCAGATCAACTTTGCTTTACGGGAGTGAAAGCTGGGTGGGCTCAGGATATCTTATTCATAAGTAACAGACATGAAAGTAGCAAGATTGATTGCTGGTACAAAAAGATGGAAACAATGGCAGGAGGGCACTCAGAATGAGCAGATAAAGGCTAAGTTAGGAATGAACTTAATGGATGAAGCTGTACAAATAAACCGGCTTCAGTGTGGGGTAATGTGAGGTGAATGGAGGAGGATAGGTTACCTAGGAGAATAATGGACTGCGTTATGGAGGCTAAGAGAAGTAGAGGGAGACCAAGACGATGATGGTTGGATTCCATTTCTGAAGATTTAAAGATAAGAGGTATAGAAGTAATTGAGGCCACAGCACTAGTTGCAAATAGAGGATTGTTGCGACGTTTAGTAAATCACAGAGGCTTGCGGACTGAACGCTGAAAGGCATAACGATCTATAAGGATAATGTATATATGTATGTATGTATGTATGTATGTATGTATGTATGTATAGAGAATAGAGTCTAACAGTTAGTTAGGTTAAAGTAAAATACCTTAGCCAGATTGTACTGTATGCTCCTACAATTTTCTGTAATCTGCTGGCAACAGGATACCAATTTTTGAGTCATTATATACACTACCTGAGATAGAATATTTTATGCTCTACTGTAAATTATAATTTCCTGTCATCATCATCATCATCATCATCACTCTATATTGAGGTATCATATAGTGACCTCTGGCACACATTTACATGCACTTTCCGCAAATTATAATAATTATTCTTAATTGTCATAATGTTGCAAATCACTCCCAATTTAATGGTAAGATAGAAAAGTTACATTTAACGCCTAGAAGTATAGACAAGTATTTTGTAAAGTTACAAGAGGATGGTTGCCAGGTAGTCCTCCCTCTTGAAGCTTTAATTACCACCACTGGAATGTAAGGAAATCAAGGATGTAGAAATAGAATGAGTGGTAAATAGGGATGTACTACCACTAATAAGAAAGATTTATCTTAAAACAATTAAAAGCTTTATTTTAATGTTCATATTTATAGGAAAGCATTGTCTTAAAACATGCAGTAATTATTGTCTTGTAATGTAGACCTCCACCAGTTAATCCTGCGGTATTTCACGAGTCTGGATGAGCTGCTTTAGAAATTGAGATGATGCTTTGGGAATCCTCGGTCGTGCTGGATCCGTGAAGTTCACGTAAAACACCCCGAACTTTTGCCTGAAAATTTTAGATTTAGCTGAATTACTTCCAATTTTAATTCAGCAACATTGGTATAGACAGGAGATATTAAGTCAGTTAAAATGAAGAAGAGAAGGAAAATATTTGAGGTTTGAACCATTGTCAAAATTGGGAATAAGTACCTTGAGATGAGCATGTGACATTTGACCAGGTTATCATTCATATTTTTCCAAACGTATAGAGTAGGACTGTTAATGGCATTGGTTAAAAACCGGTATGTTATGGAATGACTAGAATTGTCTAGAAACTTAAAATACCAAAGGGTAAAGTACAAAATGCAAGTTCTTTCTCACATTTCCTAAGCATTTTATAAGAATGACAAAATCAAAGCAAGCAAAGTGTAAAATATTATGCTTCATAATCTTCCTGCTATAGCTGTGTAGCATACGGGTTCATCTTGCTACAAGGAAGATTCTTATTCTTCTTTTATATGCCATGCCCAGTCTTCTGGATGCTGACGTTCAATATGGGCAGTGTTTTTCCATCGTCAGCAACACAGTAGAGTTATTAGATGGTTCTTATGCCAGTTCAGTCTTGAATGTTCTTGAGGCAATCATAATGTTCTTTCTGTGCCTACTCCTCAGTGTCCACCATATTCCTCAGTGTTGTTCAAGATGGTAAAAAGGATTTTTACACCTGAGTCAGAATCTCCATAAAATTGGACTGATTCAGTTAAGTACTGCCTCCATGATGAACTCTCTTGGATTAGAAGAAATGCTGCTAAAAATAATGTTTTCCCCACTTAAGAAAGTTAGCAGAGAAGTTGGTGTGTTAAAAGGTACAGGGACCACAAAGATGGAACCTTGAGACTGTTGGTTGCTGATGAGGTAGGTATGATGTTGTGTTATTTGAGAATGGAAGTAAAGTACTTTATCCAGTGAAGGGCAGAACTGATAATTTTCAGCATTATGTTAAAACTGTTTACCTGTTTTGCTCAGTACATGAAATCCATTTGCCAATAGCTATGTGTTGAGGTGTTGTAATGGAGTCATAACAAGACATGAGAGCCCACTTAATGTTACACGGAGTAAAGCCTCCAATTCCAAGAGGGTGCAGATATTCAGAATTCTTTGATCATGAGTGTCACGTGTACCAGGATAACTGCCACCCACTGTAATTATTATTATCATCATCATCATCATCATCATCATCATCATCATCATCATTATTATTATTATTATTATTATTATTATTATTATTATTATTATTATTATTATTTAGTTTTATTGTTATTACTATTTAGAACTTGGTGCGTTGAAGAGTACAGGGACCACAAAGATGGAACCTTGAGACTGTTGATTGCTGAGGAGGTATGTTGTGTTGTTTGAGAATGAAAGTAAATTAATTTATCCAGTGTAAGACAGAGCCAATATTTTTCAGTGTTATGTTAAAAACGCTGACCTGTTTTACATAGTTCATGAAGTTTATTTGCCAATAGCTATGTGTTGAGGTGTTGTAATGGAGTCATGATGAGACATGAGAGCCCACAGAATGTTACACGGAGTAAACCCTCCAATTTCAAGAGGATACAGATATTCAGAATTTCTCGAACTTGAGTGTCACCTGTATATCGGGGTAACCGCCGCCCACCATAGGCATTATTATTATTATTATTATTATTATTATTATTATTATTATTATTATTATTATTGTACCGGGCGGTACACCTCTGCGTCGCTAATTCAAACATTGCGCCAGTTGAAACTCCTCTACTGGAGGAAGCTTGAACTTTAACTTCCACATTAATGCTAAGATTTCCCAGAAGATGTCATTACTATAAATTTTGAAGAGTTCTGAACTGTGTCTTTTTCGATTTATTTTTGTTTTCTCTGTAGTAAGAAGTGTGAACATTCTCTTCTAGATGGCACTACTTAAGAACTACAGTTGTGCACCCTAGTGCGAAGTGAAGGAACTTTTTTTTTTTTTTTTGAAGAAATTTAGTATGTATAAGTTTGCTCTTTGTTAAATTTCTTTCAGTCATTGTTTGAGTTGGCAATGTTAATCCTTTCGTTCGGCCAGTTTTGAATTTAGCCAATCCCGAATTTCTTTAATTAATTTTTGACCAATCAGGTGTATCTTCTCCAACATGGATATGTTGCTTGACCCTAGCCAATAAAGTGAGGGGGGTGTGGGTTCTCATTCATGAAACGTCTCGAATTTTCCGCGAGGGTATATAAACTGCTGTGTTTCTGGTCTCGGTGCCACTTCAGTAACATCTTTCCTAGTGTGATTATATAGTAGGGGGCGGGAAGCGCCCCTTTCTTTGGGCAGCAGTTCAACCATCAGGTAATGGCCGTTTTATAACTTATTTTCTTGCCAGCTCAGCAGTTTAACCCTCGGGGCGGGTTCGAAACTTTCCTCATGTAACCTATATTTAAAATGTAAAAGACACTTGGTATAAATTCTGTCTCTTTAACTACAAATTGGGATAGAGAGTGCCTAACTCTCTCGAGCTCCCATTCATTTTGTTTTGAGGTGACTACGTTTTTATAACAGTTTCCCTTCTACTCGTAATGTCATAACATTTTTCAATCGTGTCACCTACGTAGTATGGGATTAGCCCTTGCATAAGCGGCCTTGTGCCAAATAGGATTTAAAGAAATGTATTAGGAGTGCAGTTTCGCCTCCTCTCAAGTTGGTATTTTGGAGGCCATGTAATTGTCCGGTTTCTTTACGGAATAGGCCTCAGTAGGTTGGGTATTTTTACCCCTGTTTTTATGTGCTTGGAGGTCAGCTTGAAGGTGGAGTTTGGTGTGGCCTTTGATAGGCTTGAACTTTGAGAGTGGGTTGCTCTTTCTTAATGTTGGTTTCTGTGTGCCTCGAGCAGGCTTTACTGAGTAATAGGGAGCAAGTGCTCCTGGGCATGATTGGGGTTTTCTGCCCCTTTGTCAAACTTTGTTTTTGGGTAAAGTTGGGCTAATTGCTCAAGAATTGTGAATCTGGGGCTCGAAGCCCAAAATCCATTAATAAACCGTAATTGTACTTTCTTAACTTGTGGATATACAAATGAGTTCCTGTTATACTTGTTGTTTCTTGATCTTGAAAAGAAAATATAACCTTGTAAAATTTTAAATCAACTTTAATTTCGTAAGTTGAGACCTGTTCATCCCAGCCCCTTCTTTCACCTCTGCACATCCACAATACACCGTAACTATTATTATTATTATTATTATTATTATTATTATTATTATTATTATTATTATTATTATTATTATTATTATTATTATTATTATTATTATGTAGTGATCAGAATTACACTGACTTCACCCTCTTCTTGGCGTCGGCAATCCATGTGCATTGGGCTATTATTACGATCAGGTATCCATTCCGACGCCAACTGTACATGGAGGAACATATCCACAATTATGTGTTTCTGTAGTGGTTAGTAGTGAGGTGTATTGTGTGTAAATTAAGAGCGTGTATTAACATCAATACACAAGCCCAATCCCCAAGCCAGAGGAATTAACTAAACATGATTAAAATCCCTGACCCAACTAGAAATGGAACCCAATGCCTTCTGAAATGAAAGCCACTATGCTGACATTTAGCCAAGGAGCTGGTTAATAATAATAATAATAATAATAATAATAATAATAATAATAATAATAATAATAACCGAGCTCGATAGCTGCAGTCGCTTAAGTGTGGCCAGTATCCAGTATTCGGGAGATAGTGGGTTTGAACTCCACTGTCGGCAGCCCTGAAGATGGTTTTCCGTGGTTTCCCATTTCCACACAAGGCCACGGCCGCTTCCTTCCCACTCTTAGCCCTTTCCTGTCCCATCGTCGGTACAACGTAAAAATCTTGTAAAAATAATAATTATTATTATTGTACCGGAGGTAAACACTCTCCATGCATTTAAACTGAGCACCTTTTAGGAGGCCATCTGCAATATGTACAGTGAACTGTCAAGCACAAGAAGTTTCTAACTTTACCATCAGTTGATTTATGTGCCCCCTCTGGTGAGAGGATGGACAATTAATTTTCAAGAGAATTTTTGTGTTTGTTAGTTGGCTAAACTGTAATGTTTTCAGATTCTTCTTGTGTTCTGAGGTTATTAGTACTTCTATGCCTTTCTTCTCCGTGTAAATTTTCCACCAATCAGGAATTTTGGGTATTTATTAAATTTACCAATCACAATCGAGGGTGTACAGGGCTTCGGCCCAGAGAGTTCTGGAACCTTCCTCTCTGCTATAAAAGCTGGGACCTTTTGGACCATGTTGTCAACTTGAGGGGAAAGTTACAAAATTCTTCAGTAATAATAATAATAATAATAATAATAATAATAATAATAATAATAATAATAATAATCATCATCATCATCATCATCATCATTGTTCCACTCCAGTCGCCTGGGTGTGGTTTCTTTCTTAATGTAAAAATCAATCTTTCAATGTAAATTTTCAGTAGCCTCCGTGGCTCAGGCAGCCTCTCACCGCTGCGATTGGTGGTTTAAATTCCGGTCACTTAATGTGAGATTTGTGCTGGACAAAGTGGAGGCGGGACAGGTTTTTCTCTGGATACTTCAGTTTTTCCCTGTCATCTTTCATTCCAGCAACACTCTCCAATATCATTACATTTCATCTATCAGTCATTAATCATTGCCCAGAGGAGTACGACAGGCTTCGGCAGCCAGCACAATTCCTATCCTCGCTGCGAGATGGGGGCTTTATTTATTCCATCCCTGACCCGGTCAATGACTGCAAAACAGGTTGTAGGTTTTTTTTTAAATGTAAATTTTCAAACAAGTCTAAAGACCTTAGTCTAACTTAGGGAATAAGGAGTGTGAATCCTCTTTTAATTCCCATTCAGCTTGGTATTGGGGTTACTATGATTTTGTAAATTAGCTCTTCTTTTTGGAATATAAAATTTTCTTTATCTAGTCACCTCTGTAGTATAGGCTTAGCCTCTGTAACTTCGGGGCATAAGCCCACATAGGGCTTTTAGGAATTTTCGAGTGTATTTCACTGGAGTGCAAGTGTTCACTTCCTAGCATTTTGGTTTACGGCCGATAATTGTAACCTTTGCTTTTGACCTCTAATGGGCACTTATTGCCTCTGTTGAAGTTTAACTTCCTATTTAAATGTAACTTAGGCTGTCAAGCGAGTAAGACAGTGAAAACTGCTTATATTTTATCTAATGTAAAAATTTAGATTGCGCCTCAGACAGGCTTGATTGTAATAAGTTTTGGAGAGTAGTCTCCTAGGGAGTTAATTGTGTGGAGCAGAGACGCTCTTTTGTAATTTGTAACTTGGGAGCTTCAAGCTCATTCTATACCTAATTGTCCTTAGGGTTTTCTAATACGGTTACTAGAGCTGACAAGCTAACTTTTATCTATCCAATTGTTATTTGGTGTTGTTCAGTAAAAAAAAAAAAAAAAAAAAGAAAAAGGGAAAGATATGAAATTTCAAAAATTAGAGTTTTAAATTATACTTCGATCTTTTCTCTGTCCACCCATTCATGCCTGCACCTATTACACCTCTATGCTCCACAAAAAGTCAGCAGCAGCAGCAGCAGCAGCAGCTGCTGAATCAAGTGGCTGCTGCCACTTGATTTGCTGCCACTTGATTTGGCTCATGTAGCTATCAGCTTGCATTCAGGAGATAGTGAGTTCAAACCTCACTGTCAGCAGCCCAGAAGATGATTTTCTGTGGTTTCCCATTTTCACACCAGGCAAATGCTGGGGCTGTACCTCAATTAAGGCCAGGGTCAATTCATTCCCACTCCTAGCCCTTTCCTATCCCACTATCGCCATAAGACCTGCCTGTCTCAGTGCGACGTAAAGCAAATTGAAAAAATGAAGCAATAATAATGATGATGATGGTGATAATAATAATAATAATAATAATAATAATAATAATAATAATAATAATAATAATAATTTTCACACAGAATTGCACTGACTTCACTACACTTTTCTAACAGCAAACGGTCATATCAGTGTATTTTGAAGAAAATGTTGATGTTCATAATGCACACCTGTCTCCAGTTTGCTACGGAAAATACAATACAGAACTCCTTCGCAAAACATGCTTGAATTACACACTAGAAAAGTTGTACGATATTACTTACGTATAACCAGTGGCCCATTCCAAATTGTCCAACAGACTCCAGGCTGTGTAACCAATAACATTAGCTCCATTCTCATTCACTGCCTTCAACAACTCCGTTAAGTGACTCTGTGAAGGAAAGACATTCGTCATTCAGTGATATATCAGCCATAGTCATCTAACATCAATACGGAACATGAAACTAGTCTACTTTGATATATCAACTTGTTGCACATTTCAGGATGAAGTGATCTTCTGCAATAACATAAAGTAATTTGAGCTCTTTAATTTATTACTATCAAAGGGTAGGAAGCGTCCACCTATTCAATACTATTAGTTTGTATATTGCCTTATAAAACTGGGACTAGTTTTGACCCCATATATAGAGTCATCTTCAGCCATGCTCCAGCTGGAACACATAAGCACACATATAACCAATAATTATATAAACACTGACATGACACAATTTATAGTCTTAATTTAAACCATTGATGAAGTTTGAATAACATATCTATACTTTAAACTAAATAACATCAAAAATGTTGTGGTTGATGGTGAACTATTTTGTCATTTCTACAGCAGCTATTGTTTTTGAGTTGATATCCTTTTCTGTGTAAACACTGATATAATTTAAACCATTGATGAAGTCCGAATGACATATCCACACTTTAAACTAAATAACACATCAAGAATATTGTTGTTGATGGCGAACTATTTTGTCATTTCTACAGCAGCCATTGTTTCTGAGTTGATCTGGGAGTTGGAATCCTTTTATTTAGACGAGCAACTTGATAGATATTTATGTTTGTTCAATAGTAATATGGATCAAGACTTATGTAGCATTAAGGGGAACATTCATACTTTGAATAGGTTTTCCTTATTATCAATGTAGTGATCTATTGTTTAATTTATTTGGAGATGAATGTCTGAAAAGAAAATAATTTGAAGTAAATAATTGAGAATATAAGCGAAGCAAGAAGATTAAGATAAGTATGTATAGCTATATGAGACTCACCCCTATGTTGTTCGTTTCACTTGGTACGGATACCAACACCAGACTGATTGTTGAGAGGGAGCAGGAGTATAGCTTATGATGGCAGGGATTGGAGGAGGGATGTGTGAGGAGGGGCAGGTGGGGGCGAGTAGGTAGATTTGAACTGATTGGTAGACTTAACATGTCTTTTTTCCGTTTATACTTTGTGTATATAGGAATGAGAATATTGAGTATTAGATTTTTCATTAATTTCATTAATATTATGGTTAGGGTTAAAGTATTGTTCTGAATGTATGTAACAATTCTCCAATATGTTGAGCATGGTGCCCTTCTTATCTACTTTTAAAATGCTTAGATCTTGGTCAATTGATGTAAAATTATGTTCTGAGTCTGTCATGTGCTGTCCCATGACAGAGAAACGATTGTATCTTGAAGCACTGACATGTTCTTTAATTTATGTAGAGAGAATTTGGAGCCGAGATGTATTTGTTTTGGGTTTCTTTAGCAGATGACTACAAAATTAAATAAATAATGATAGTAAAATGTACATGATATAAAACAAATGAAATTCATAGGTATTCAGTATAAGTCTGCCAAGCCCACTGAAAGACATGAGCAACATGCAGCTCGGCTCAGTGAAGAAAGCAACGGGTAACTACCTCCTTCCTCATTTCTCTAGCATGTCTCTTCAGTGATGCCTTGGCCATCTATGACAGCTAATGGTGGAACAGTTTAGGATAAAACCAGCCTTTGGGCTGAGGACTGAATGTACATACAGGTATTTATAACCTATACAGAGAACAAAACTTCCAGTCCAGAAATATGCTGTTTTATTTTGCATTTAAACTCCTTATGCTGCAGTCCCCATATATTTCAGCTATCTGGTTCATCAAAATAACACAGTTATGTCCTGTTGATTATGCAATCTGTATTCCAATGCATTAGTGAAGATATTTCAGTGCACTATTCCAATGAATTAACATAAAGCAAGTGAATGTAAGTGCAATAAATTATAGTGATAACACGAAAACAATAATGCAGTGGTGATAGACAGCTGTTGATTTGTAGAAGTTCCTGATATTCTTATACCGGACTGGTATTGGAGCCATGAGCTAAACAGTTGTATTAAATAACACTGCCATTGCTTCTAGTGTATTGCTCAGTAGCCTATAATTAAAATATCTGGTGGGAGCCCTGAGGATTTGCCATGGTTTCCCACTTTCCAACCAGACAAATGCTGGAGCTGATCTTTTTTTTTTGTTGCTAGTTGTTTTACGTTGCACCGACACAGATTTTATGGCAACAATGGGATAGGAAAGGCCTAGGAGCTGGAAGGAAATGGCCGTGGCCTTAATTAAGGTACAGCCCCAGCATTTGCCTGGTGTGAAAATGGGAAACCAAAGCAAACCATCTTCAGAGCTGCCAACAGTGGGATTCGAAACCACTATCTCCCGGATGCAAGTTCACAGCCGCGCGCCCCCAACCGCACGCCCAACTCGCCCGGTGGAGCTGTTCTTTAATTAAAGCCATGACCAGTACCTTCTCAATCGTACCTCTTCCCACCCTTGAGTTGCCATAAACCTTCTCTGCATTAGTGCTACATTAACCCACTATTACGTTTCCATAAATGATAGAAACTGAATGCCTTCAGCAGAAATATCTTCTCGTGGAAAGAGGAAAAATGTCGTCTGTATGGGAAGAAAAATATTCTTCAACTGAGTGACTTTCTGGGTGCAAGTACGAAGTCTGGAGCCTTTGATCCTTCTCGAATAATATGGCCATACTTAAACGAAAACTAGTAAAAATCATGCCTTGTTATCTGTATCTGGGTAATCTAGATACTGCCACCTAAATATGGTGCCATCCACTTCATACCTGTGTATCAAATTTTGTCATATTAATCATCTTCACTATTCTCTGAGTACAAAAAAAACCATGCCGTTAATCTTACCTTGAAGTAGTTAATTCGGTCTGTATCTTCAAGAGTTCCATCGTCTGAATAGCCATTCTCAGTGATGAGGATAGCAGGAGCGTTGTAATTCTCATGGACCCAAGTGATCAACTTGCGGAACCCCCAGGGCACAACCTGGAAATAGAATATCTAAAATTAGCTTCTAATTGGCTCAGTTTTTATAATTAGATTTGTGTAACTGAGGAATCACAAGTTTTAGTATTCCCTATCCACCCTCGTGATAGAGGATTAAATAATTTTATTGGCTTTACGTCCCACTAACTACTTTTTTTATGGTTTTCGAAGATGCTGAGGTGCCAGGATTGAGTCCCACATGAGTTCTTTTACGTGCCATTAAATCTACCGATATGAGGCTGACGTATTTGAGCACCTTCAAACACCACCAACTAAGCAAGGATCAAACCTGCCAAGTTGGGGTCAGAAGGCCAGCACCTCAACTGTCAGAGCCATGCAAGACAGAGAATTACCACTGCAGATATATATATAGACAGACACACACACTCACACACAGTTTATAAATGTTTATTTAGGAAACTGACCCTCAACAGGTTTGCCATAAAACAGCATTGTATGATTCTTATGTTTTGGAATACAAATGGTTCCTTAAAAGAAGCACGAACCCGTGCACAGCCACCTTGGCAATTGTGGCTAGGTAGCTTGCCTTGAGGGCAAACCTCTTCCAACACCTCGGCCTTCATCCCAGGTATGGTACCTCTTGAACCCACTAACAGTCCATGAACGGTGATGGAGTTTTACTGACAAGGAGTAGAGTGATCATCATGATTATACTGGTTATGATTCATAACTAAATATTCAGTATAAAAGGAAAGCAGAAAATAAGTAAACACAGAAAGGATTCGCAAAAATTGTACATTTGCTCAAAAAATGAATGAGCTCATGGTGTTGTATAAATTCCTCCAAGGTATACTTTTCTGAGAATGATATGATGTCTCTTATGGGTATCTGCAGCAAATAGGTTACAAAGATGATAATGGAAAGCAGGCATAAAAATGTGAGACAGCGACTGTGACTCACTCTAGTGGCTCGAAGTGCACACTAGGAAACAGGGCATCAACAGCTGTAATGTAATACAGTGCCAAGTGTGAATAATATTTCATTATTTTACGTAAAAATGGCTGGAAGAGCCAGTAATTGCGCTATGTATGATTGTAATTATAACAGACACAAAAGTGAGTCAAAGTCTATCTATAGATTTCCAAAACATAAAGAAATGTGAGTGCGAGTTGAGATGTTAGTGTAGATGGCATATATGATAATTGTTACTTCTTGTTGGCCCATAAATACTTTGCAGTTCTCAATAAAAACTTTGTAAATAAAACCAATAATTCCTATACTTCCCAACATAAAAAGAAACATGTCAAATTACAGAAGGTAACACATATGTGATTTCATGTTAATGTGCCTGTGAATCTACATAATATATATAATTATGATATGTGCATGATTTCACTGTACATATGTAATCTCTAATTACAAAATAAAAAATAGAATGTAAGTTATGTATGCTAAGTGAATTGAATGGAAATATGGTTGCATGGCCTATGGTTGTTATAGAGTAATGTTTCATGTCTAAACTTTAATTTGCTGAAAATAACATATGTACAGTAGCCTAAGTAATGTTTCATGTCTAAACTTTAATTTGCAGAAAATAACGTATGTACAGTAGCCTAAGTTATGTATATAGCGGCCACTTTTCATGTCTTATCTGAGAACTCTAGACAGTATCACATGTGTAGGCCTAAAATGTATTTCACTTTTCATGCCTTATCTCATGACTAATAACATGATATAACCCCAGATCAAACATTTTCTACCTGAAAACCTGCTCCATAATTAGTTTAAAACTGAAAAGCATACATTTTCAAATACAAGTGAAATTTTGAGATCTCTTGTTCTAGTATTATGTCATAGCAGCCAACAGGAGCAGATGAGAGCGGTAAGTATAATAGTTATAACCGCGAGCTAATGGATAGCGTTAGTGGTGCTGTCTCATCACAAAGATATGCATTTTTGAGAGAGTTCCCGTTATTATCTTTGTAATGTGTTTGTCTATAGGGCTAGTATCCAAATGGAAGGAGAATATTTTTTGGATAATAATTAAAATTAAGTCTGATAAAATATTGAATGCAAGGAATATACAATAGGCCTACTTATTTTCTTGAGTGACTGTACATAATGAAACACCACTAATAACTTTGTGTCACTATTACTATGTTATTAGCAAAGCTATGAAAACTCTAATGGTGATAATTAAGATATGATAACCTCGTCTCCCACAATCTTGGAAACCACAGATCCGGGAGAAGGTATTGTTTATTTTGATCTTTACTTACTTTTGATATCCTATAGCGTAATAGAAAAAAAAGAAATGCAGTAATTGCAAAAATAAAGAAGTGTCCATAAAACATCATTAACCAAAATCTAACACTTGTAAGTGATTTAGAAATTGAAAGAAAAATCGCCTGAAATGAGTTGTGTTAGGAACAGTATTGTAAGAAATGGAACTTCTCGGACATGTCATTGAGGTCCATTGGATACCCCGGAAACATGACCCTCCAAAGTGAGGGTGAGCACAGTAGTCAACCTCAGCCCCTCCATACCATGTCTGATATACCTATCAAATGAATATTAGTATTATATTGTCAAAACATGCAATTTAAGTACAATATGATGGTAAATTGATTATGTACCTAAGTGCTCTAAACTGCAACAAAGTTGTATTTTCTAGGTTGTCTTAGACACAATTCTGTCACTAATTAGCATTTATATCAATTCTTTCCTCCATCATCCATAATTTTGCAATTCCTCCCAGGTGGATCCACTCTCTGTTCCAGTAGCGTAGCCAGGATTTCAGTTTGTGGGGGGCCCATTTATTTTGATAGGTGACCAAACTTCCAGAGTTTAGGTGGTATAGAATACCTAAAAAGGAAATTAGTGTCCTTGGATCCAAGTAAGAGTGGTGGATTCGTGTGGATTCCGGAAGCTAATAGTAATCATCATCATCTTCTTCGTCTTCTTCCTCCTCCTATTCTTCTTCTTCTTCTTCTTCTTCCGTTTTTCCTACATCTGTAGGGTCATGGGTGCGAACTGTGTCGCACATGTGAATTTCGCCCTGTTTTACGGCCGGGTGCTCTTCCCGACGCAATCCTATATGGAGGGATGTAATCACTGTTGTGTGTTTCTTTGGTGCCTGGTAGTGTAGTATGTTGTCTGAATATGAAGAGGAAAATGTTGGGACAAACACCAAGTCCCCAAGCCAGAATATAAATACGGTAATTTTATTATAATAATGGTCATGTGATAAGCTATAAAGAAGTGACATTTTATACGATTAATGCGGCAAAGAAACACACACATACACGTCGAATAAAGGTTTCTCGCCCTTCTCCATGGCTAGATGTTGAAACCAAGAGGATGATGGTCCACCGTGACTCGTTATTTCGACATTATAAACAAACCTTAGATGACACAGACTTCGAAGCTTACCGCATCTTAAGAAATCGCACAAAGCAGTTAATCAGAAATAAAAAATGTGCATATTTCCGGAATTTAGCAAACAACTTTAATTCCAATCGCGCATGGGACCAATTTAGAGCTCTGGGAATAGGAAAACGTCAGCAGAGCCAGACAACTCCTGACATTCTACTTGACGAACTGAACGATTACTCTAGTAGAATAAATATTCAACCTACCCCAATTAACTGCACCGAATCACCGCCCTCCCCTCCAGCCAATCCACCATTCACATTTCACAGTGTCACAGAAAATCAGGTTAAAAAGGCTTTGTACTCGATTAAATCAAAGGCCACGCGTGTAGATGATAATCCTATTACTTTTATACATAACATTATTGGTGCTGTCCTGCCTATACTGTCGCACATACTGAACTACTGTTCACTAAACGGAATTTTCCCTACTGTCTGGAAAACAGACAATATTGAATATTATACTGGTACCTAAGAGTTTAGACCCACAATCTCTCTCTGACATTCGTCCTGTGTTCATACTCCCTGTGCTTTCTAAAGCCATTGAACGTTTAGTATATGAGCAAGTTCTGGAATACCTAAATAAAAATGCTCCTTTGGACCCTTTGCAATCTGGATTTAAGAAGGGTCACAGTACCGCGACAGCACTTCTGAAGGTAAGAAGAAACGCTATAGACAAACGACTGCTCACTAAACTTGTCATTCTTGACTTCAGTAGCATCTTTGACACTATAGAAATTCCGACTATGATAAAGTAAATGGAACTGCTAAATTTCAACCTGGCTGCGCTTAAGTTTCTTAGTTATTATTTGAGTAACCATCAATAGCGTGTAACAGTAAACGACAAGGCCTCTAAATGGAAAATGAAACTTAGTGGTGCCCCGCAGGGCAGTATTCCAGGGCCCTTACTTTTCTGTATTTATATCAGTGACATACCATCCGTGACAGGAAATAACATATCGACACTGCAAGACAAGATATTAACAATGACCTCTGATGACTCAGTATATATGCACAACGAAATTCTCTTATACTAAACTCCACAAAATCTCAGGTAATCATAATTGGACCACGAAAATTACTGAGCTGCTCAAACAATGTCGCAATCCCGCCTATCCTATGAATGGGAACATTATTCCCCACAGTAAACCGGTTGAAAATCTTGGCTTAATTATGAATGAAACACTTGATTGTTCTGGTCACACGAAAGAAATACGTAAAAAAAAATTTTTGGAGTGCTTCACCCTCTTAAACGGCGGAGGGATATATTTCCATTTGAGCTAAAGGCAAAACTAATACAGACACTCATTCCCCCTATTCTTGATTACTGTTACGTTGTATTAGTTGATATGACGAGAGAAGAAACACTTAAACTTCAACGAGCACTGAATTCCTGCCTGAGATTTATTTACAACATCGGGTACGATGTTCATACCACCCAATACTATCAGGCTGTCTCATGGCTGAAGCCTGATAAACGTCGGCAGCTACACACTTTAACGATGGTGTTTAGGAGTGTTAGCTGGAAGTCAGCCACTGTATATTTCTTCTAAATTCACCTTTTTATCATCATTTCACAACTTAAATACACATTCTAGATCCTATCTTTCTATTCCACTGCACCGCACAAATACAATTAATAGATTATTTGTGGTGATCGGCTTCACATTATGGAATTCCCTGTCAGCTCAGGTCAGAGAAACTAGCTCTTTATTAAGACTTAAGGTCACCTGCCGAGACGTCCGACTCGTTGGCTGAATGGTCAGCGTACTGACCATCGGTTCAGAGGGTCCCGGGTCCGATTCCCGGCCGGGTCGGGGATTTTAACCTTCATTGGTTAATTCCAGTGGCCCGGGGGCTGGGTGTTTGTGCTGTCCCCAACATCCCTGCAACTCACACACCACACATAACACTATCCTCTACCACAATAACACGCAGTTACCTACACATGGCAGATGCCGCCCACCCTCATCGGAGGGTCTGCCTTACAAGGGCTGCACTCGGCTAAAAATAGCCACACGAAATTAAATTAAACCTGCCGAGACTACCTGCTGAGGACAGCTGAATGAATGGTTGAAGTGTGAATGTGTGCGTGCCTGAGGATGTCATTTTTAAGAGTTTTTAATATTGAAATGAAATGGCATATGGCTTTTCGTGCCAGGAGTGTCCGAGGACATGTTAGGCTCGCCAGGTGCAGGTATTTTTATTTGACAACTGTAGGCGACGTGCGCGTCGGGATGAGAATGTAATGATTATGAAGACGACACATACACCCATCCCCCGTGCTAGCGAAATTAACAATGATGGTTAAAATTCCCGACCCTGCTGGGAATCGAATCCAGGACCCCTGTGACCAAAGGCCAACTCGCTAACCATTTAGCCATGCAGCCACACTTTTCAATATTAATTAGTTTTAATATTAATTTAGTTAGTAATATATTTAAATTTTTTTAAACTATTAATTTATGTAGTTTTAACTGTTTTACGTATCTCAGTATTTTATTTAAGATTTTGATTAGTATGTGGTTAAGTATACGAGAGGGCCTCGAGCCCTAACTTCGCCACTGTAAAAAAAGGCACTAATAAATAAATAAGTAAATATAGAATGTAAGGGGTATGGGTATAGATATTTTGTTAGTTGGTAAAGAAAAATATGTCACAACATATGCTAGGGAGTGTTTACCTTGTCCTATTAGTTTTCCTAGCGGTTAGGGCAGCGCAGTTGTGAGCTTGCATCCGGAGCCAGTGGATTCGAACCCTTCTGTCGGCAGCCCTGAAAATGGTTTCTCGTGGTTTCCCATTTTCACACCAGGCAAATGTTGGGGCTGTACCTTAATTAAGGGAACGGCCGCTTCCATCCCACTCCTACGCCTTTCCTATCCCACCGTCACCATAAGGCCTATCAGTATCGTTGCGACGTAAAGCAAATTGTTAATTCGTTTTCCTCGCAAGCCTGGGGTGCAGAATATAGTAGCATTAAGTTACAGTTTTATGACGCTAATATTCGTACCTATAATTTTTATTAACATGCCAGAAACCAACGACATGGAGCTGTTGCCATTTCAACACCGTTTTGAGGGCCACCGACCAAAGTCGGGATTTGAACCTGCGAACTCGGACTCAGAAGGACAGCGACTCAACCAATTGAACCACATGAAAAGGAGGCGTTTGTGATTATTGTTATAAATAGATTCACTTAGTATGTTTACACAGGTTTTATGAAGAGCATTTATTAAGGCGTACGTTTTCCAACTGTCCTAAATGCACGAGACTGGACGGAAGAACTAGCTGGAAGCTAAAGAGCCTTGCAGGGGTGTCGCTTCCTTCTCTGTACACTTTTCCAAACCAAACTCCATGGCGTAACAGCCCCGAAGGGCCATCGCCAACCAAGCGACCGCTGTTCAGCCCGAAGTCCTGTAAATTATGAGGTGTCCTGTGGTCAGCACGACGAATCCTCTCTGCCGTTATTCTAGGCTTTCTAGACCAGGGCCGTTATCTCACCGTCAGATAGCTCCTCAATTATAAGCTTGTGGGCTGAGTGTACCTCGAACCAGTCCTCAGATCCAGGTAAAAACCCTGACCTGGCCGGGAATCGAACCCGGGGCCTGCGCTAAGAGGCAGGCAAGCCACCCCTACTCTGCGGGGTCGGCTTGTTACTTTCAGGTCACCTTATTTTAGAATTAGACTTAAGGCATCCTGCATTCGATGCCTGCCACTGACAGAATTAAGAAAGGCATGGGATCGGGAAGATACAGCCTTATCTGTGGGTGCAATAGAGTTGGGCATGAGTCTCCCGTGATCGAAATATCTACGACCTGGCAGGTAGTCACCTTCACGGGGCGTCGTACCAAAGTGGTTCTTTTTTAGAAAAAAAATAAATGAAGATTCTACTTCCTCACAAACGAAGAACGATATCAATTTTACGAACAGTTTCAATAATGCAGCCGGTTTAGAGTACAGAAGCTATGATTTCGATTGTTGGATATAATTACATGGCAACAATCAAAACCATCAATATCTACAGAAGATCCGTCACCGCACTCGGTAGGACCGGCTTTCTTTTCATATCCACCGGGCGAGTTGGACGTGCGGTTAAGGGCGCACAGCTGTGTGCTTGCATCCGCTTCGAACCCCACTGTCGGCAGCCCTAAAGATGGTTTTCCGTGGTTTCCCATTTTCACACCTTAATGACAGCTGATGGCGGAGCTGTTGCGGATCCAACCAGCCTTAGGGCTGAAGACTGAACATACAACATACAATTAAGGCTACGGCCGCTTCCTTCCCACTCCTAACCCTTTACTTTCCCATCGTTGCCATAAGACCTACGGTGCGACGTAAAGCAAATTCTAAATACAAAATAAAACATCTTTTCACAACCCCTTCCATGGAAAAGTTGTATCCACGCTACTGGCCGAGACTTGGCCACCGAAATTATTTCATGGGTACGCCACTGCATCCAGTCACCATTTAAGGTACAAGGTAAGCACGAAGAATGGTTGTTACTCAAAATACACCATCATAAATGATGCGGTTATTATTCAAAAGTACTAAAGAAAGGTAAGGCACGCGACCTAGTATTTTAAGTAGAATCTGTATCAATAGAACGTGACTTCCCATTTTAAAAATGTTTCATGCATCGACTGCGACTCAAGCCTCGGCCATCTTTATGAGAAGATAGAACCATTGGAACTGAGTTATCACGTCCGCTAATTACAATATAGTTACATGCACCTTTGATGGTGCCATTTGAAGTTCCAATCAGTCCCCGGGCATTTGACAAAATATATAGACCTACCTATAGAACTAAGGTATGCATCTGCGATCTGTCTTGCTATTAGAATTTTTTTTAAAATCATAACTTACCGAGGATGCACATTATTTTGCCCTTAGTGACAAATAAAGTTATTATATGGCACAAAATGAGAAACTAACGTGCAGCTCACAATCCTGTCACAGTCTTCCGAACGCTGCAACTTAAACACAGCACATCTTTCAACCATGGTACAACCCCAGTTTCCTGGAACTGATCTGCAAAAGCTGACACGATGTTGTTCAACTGTTTCTGGCTGTGGACTCCGTTATCTCGGTGGTCACGTTCCGGCCCCCTACTGAGTAATCCCTGGCTAATTGCCCCTTTCCTCATCTTTTGGCATTTGTCAACACATTCCCAATACTGAGGCCTCTACAGTGAAATATCCCCGCGCATCACAATCCTAAGTGTTTTCCTTTCATTCAAGCAGTACAAATATGGAGAATTATGAATGGCCGTATTGAGCCCTGCTAGTAGATTCCTTGTCGCTACGTTAATTCGTCATTTCGGCGTAAGTTTTAAGTTGTTCGTATCGTACGTAAAACAACGGCTGATCCTCGCTCTAGTTTCAGGAAACATTTTGGGGGGGGCCCGGCCCCACTGGGCCCCCCCCTTGGCTACGCCAGTGCTCTGTTCAATAACTTTACAAAAGTACTGTGTTTCACTATCAATTTTCCTCATATCCACTTCATGCATAAATTTACTTTGTGCTTCCCTTGTCTCTTTACAGTCTTTTATAAGAAGTGCCCATCCCATTTCTTTAGAACAGAGCAAACATTTGTCATCATCCCTATTATGTCTGTATGTTTTATTTTTGAGTACGGTACCCCCATTAACACACCATATTATTCCCCCTCATTTCCCTTATCGTATATTAGCTATGTTAGTCCTCATTCCTACAATTACATTGCAAAATTCTCCTAGTGCCATCTTAATTTTGCATAATTAAGGATTATTTATGTACAAAAATAATTAAATTATTAGCTTTCCTGACCGGCTTATCAATAGAGTAGATACTAGTGTGACTGTGTCAGGGACATGGCTGTGGGTTTTTACGTGGCTAAAAATGTGCAAGTAGGTCCTGTCATTAAGTCACCAAGTGAATTAAAATTTTTATGTGCCACTGATGATTGATACATATTCTGTAAAAAAAAAGTTAGTGAATTTTCTCCAAAATATAGTAAACAAATATGGTTCAATAAGAGTTGACGTAAGCAAAAATAATATAACAGAAAATTACTGGCATAGTGGGCAGCCCATTAGATGCTCATTAATATGAGGATGATGATGATGATGATGATGATAATAATAATAATAATAATAATTTTTTTTTTTACGAGTGAAGTGTGGGAAATCTTTCATGAGACACTTGTGAGGGTCCGCACTCCACAAGCATGTGAGATTCCTACTCACTAAAACCCACACACCCTTATAATAATAATAATAATAATAATAATAATAATAATAATAATAATAATAATAATAATAATAATAATAATAATAATAATAATAATAATAATAATCTATGCTGTAGTGGAGAGAAGTGTAAACATCATTAATAAGTTTCAAATTTTAGGTTTGTATGGATTTAAACAGAAATAAAAATAAATGTTTATACATTTCTAAATATTTTGAGTATGATTTAATAGAATCTGATGTTGTTCTTTCAAGAACGAAACATGTCATTCTATTTTAATTAAGTTGTTTCTTTTTCAGGTATAATTCTGTTAACATAATGTTTTCTTTTTCAGGTAGTTTATCAGTGTATTTATCGAAAATTAGTTTTGGCTGACTGAAGAATCTAAGAGTTATAAATCAAGCATTGCATAACAGTGAAAAATAAACTTTTGTCTGGGATATAATCTAATGCAGTTGCTTGTTATTCTCATGGAGCCAAGAGAGGTCTAAAGGGCCCACAAGGTTTGGTATTGGGACCACTTCTATTTCTAACTAGTATCAATGACATAGCTGAAGCATTAAAATTTAGTAAGTATCTTCCTGCCATCTGTTGGAAAAGATTTACAAATATACCATCACTTTTGTTCAAATGCTATATATAACAGCAAATGATCAACTCTGATGTTCAGGAACTCAGTGAGTATGCTATTAAAACAGGTTATTAATCAATCCTAATTAATCTCAATCTATAATAATATTATTGGTACCAGAAAATATTGAATTTACTAAAATATGGTAAAGTGTCTCCAGTTATACTAAATAATGATACAGCATGTCATTGACTAAGGTGTTCTAATGAATTGGGATGTTAAGTTGGACTGAAAACATAACAAGTACGGTACATGTAAAAGAAATCCACAAATCCCTCTATCCATTGAAATGCTACTCAACTACTTTCCCATTATGCCTCAAACTTCAGCTGTTTTGCTCCCTCATCTTTTCTATCCTTAACTACTGTAATACTGGACAGAACTCAAGACAGTAATAAAAACTAGACCAGACTTTAAAAAGCTGCATTAGACTTACTTTTAATCTACATTATGATAGTCATATAACACTTTATCATAGAAAACTGTCATGCTTCGAGTACAAATCCATAGTAAACTGGACTCATTATCTCCTATGCACAGAATACTCAAATTTGAATAAACCAAATTACTTTTCTACTCATTTTAAATTCTTCTCATCAAATCATTATCACAGTACATGATCCTGTTCCTCTCCCCTCGTACCTTTACACTGTACTGCTACCTACAATCACTCTTTCCCAACTTCTGCTGCAAGGGCATGGAATTTCCTTCCTCCCGACGGTAGGTATATGACTTTCCTTAACACGTTGAGTGCCAAGCGACCCCATTTGGGTATGTGAGACTTGTCAAGTTTTTGAACTTCACGTCCCCATATGGAGTCATACGTTAGTTCAAAATTGAGAACTGTGTGAACCCGTTTGGGTGTGCAGTATGTGTGTGTTTCAAAGCTGTATAAAGTCTCTTCCTGCCATCTGTTGGCCATCTATTTCAGTACATGCATAGTCCACCTTTCATTCGTCAATTCCTGTTTTGGCGCGACCCCATATGGGTACGTCAAGATTGCTTTGTAGGGTGACAAAATCATTGTCTATCTCGTGCACGGATTGTTTGTGTAAGTGCGCAGTGCTGTGAGTTTCCTTTTTCTTTAAGTCACTGTGAGTAAATCGAGCAGTAGAAGACTTAGTGCATATAGTCTGAACGATATATTGAACAAGTCAGACGATGATGTAGATGAAGTATATAGTTAATGTGATTTTGAACCCAGTATAGAGCAAATCGCACATCCATTCACATTGATGAATTACAATCTTGAGAATACATGTCCCCACTGTACTCCGCGTTTCCAAGCCACCTTTTGCAACACGTTTGACCGACTTCAACCATCTTCAGTGATATAGCCACTGGCTTCCCATGTTGCATAATCATCATTGCTAGGTTCTTTTACACAAATTAAAAGTTATACAAACATAATTATATACGTATTCCCTAACTACAAATTCTACTTATAATATTACGCTCTTACATCTTAATTTACCAAATTCACATGATTTTTCACTACTTTATATAAAAACATTTTATACGAAAATTTCCTAACCTTATATCGAGAGATCGTCATTTATAAACAATTCCTAATCTAAAATCGGGGATTGTATTTATGTATGGCTCCAGTATGAAGAAGCTAACATGTCTGTCATAGTCAAGGACATATAACGCTTCCCTGCAAAGGAAAAAGTAAGTATGGCCGAGTGTTGGGACATCAACTACTGTATAAGTGCGACCCCATATGGGGGCGCTTGTATGTATACAATTCGTAATGACCAATACGACCCCATACGGGGTCGCAATATTTAACCTAATATTCATAATAAGTTAACTTAATATATCATAAATATATCCTCATTTCAGCGATCACTTGCTTGGTTAAACCTGTGAACGTTTTGGCACCAGGGAGTAACTCGATGTTATTAGCCCATGGCACCAGACGGAAGTCCCATGAATTTCGGTCTGGCACTCAACGTGTTAAGGTGGATTGCTGAAGGTACTTGTTTGATTCATCAAACTGAATAGTGTGATGAGTAAGGTATGAATGTTTGAGTGAATGGTCACCAAGTGAGTTGGCTGTGTGGTTAGGGGCGCGCAGCTGTAGGCTTGCATTTGGGAGACAGTGGGTTCGAACCCCACTGTCGACAGCCCTGAAAATGGTTTTCCGTGGCTTCCCATTTTTATACCAGGCAAATGCCAGAGTTGTACCTTAATTAAGGCCACAGCCACTTCCTTCCCACTCCTAGCCCGTTCCTATCCCATCGTTGCTGTAAGACCTATCTGTGTCAGTGCGACATGAAGTAACCTGTAAAAAAAAAAAAAAAAAAAGGTGAATGGTCAAAATATTGTTGTTATTAGGGTATAATTATGTATTAGGGCTCGTTTTAGAATTATTGTAAGTATTCAGATATTGGTATTATTGTACTTAGATTGTAAGTATGCATTATATTTAGGCATATTGTTTTTCTGATGATGATGATGATGATGATGATGATTACTATGATTATTATTATTATTATCGTCATCAGTTGTGCATTGTTCATTTTCTTCAGGATATCTTCTTCTATTTTCTTTTTACAAGTTTCTTTATGTCGCACTGACACAGACAGGCCTTATGGCGACGATGGGACAGGAAAGGGGTAGGAGTGGAAAGGAAGCAGTCGTGGCCTTAATTCAGGTACACACCGGGCGAGTTGGCCGTGCACGTAGAGGCGCGCGGCTGTGAGCTTGCATCCGGGAGATAGTAGGTTCAAATCCCACTATCAGCAGCCCTGAAGATGGTTTTCCGTGGTTTCCCATTTTCACACCAGGCAAATGCTGGGGCTGTACCTTAATTAAGGCCACTGCCGCTTCCTTCCAACTCCTAGGCCTTTCCTATCCCATCGTCGCCATAAGACCTATCTGTGTCGGTGCGACGTAAAGCCCCTAGCAAAAAAAAAAAAAATCAGGTACATCCCCAGCATGTGCCTGGTGTGAAAATGGGAAACCATGAAAAACCATCTTCAAGGCTGCCGACATTGGGGTTCAAACCTACTATCTCCCATATACTTGATACTTGCCGCAATTAAGCGACTGCAGCTACAGAGCTCAGTTTCAGTATTTTAATCATGTCAAACTGTAATCACTGGTTAGGTGTGAGAAAGTGCCTACTAGAGCCCTAATTTCCCCACCAGTAACGATGACATCTAATCTAATCCAAAATCGCTATAGGTATTGTCTTTAATTCATTTTTTTTATTTTTAAATTTTTAACTGTTAGGTTCTTCAGTCTGCGGAAACTATAATTTTGAGTAATGAATTTATAAACTACCTGAAAAAGGAAAACGTATGGTAACAGTATTATACCTCAAAAGAAACAACTTAACTAAAATAGAATGACATGTTTCATTCTTGAAAGAACATCTGCAGATTCTATCAAATCACAATGAAATACTGTATTTTGCAATGTATAGACATTTACGTTTATTTCTGTTATATACTTGTGAACTTGAAATACGGAACTTATCTTAATGAATTTATCTTTTGTCTTCATCCAAGCATAGAATGCGATGTGTTTGATAAAAGCGTTGCTGTGTCGACACTGTTATCAAATAATTAATGAATGAATGAATTTATTATTAGTATAAGTGGGGCAACATATATGGGTTTAGGTCTATATTCTCTGGAGGACGCAATAGCTGAATGACTTCGTCGCTGGTTTCACACCAAGACAGCCGCGGTTTGAATCCAAAACAGTGCATGTGGTATTTTTGAAATGTTTAGTCATATCCCTGTGTTTTGATTGCAAGTAAACTAGCGGTCCCATGGTTATGGACATGAATGTTGTTAGAGAATAAAGCGAGGTACAGTAATATTGTCAAAAATTAAATATGTTTCCCAATAAGGATACCTGCAGCCAGGATGTAACAGGTGAGGTGGGCCAAGACGGATCAGCAGAGATCACCACCCCAGCATCCCTTTCTCTGGATGGATTGCTCCCAGTGACTCCGGAGGTGACGAGTTTACTGGAGTAATAATTCAGACCAAAGAAGTCGTAAGTGCCTGAAAATCATTTAGGTCATTAATTACATATAATTGAAACAGAATAACCATGGAATGCTTCCTACATGAATATATTAGAAATTTACTCCGAGTCAAAATTTATCTAACTGAATCCCAGAAATGACTGGGATATATTTATATTGTATTCCAATCATTGATCAATACTCTTAATTGAATTTTACTCTTGATTACTTATGTATTTGAATATCATACAACAGATTACCGTACATATTGTTGAGTAAGTTTCACGAAAACAATCTGGAAAGTAGATTTAGCTGTTACCATCAATTGAAGACCTCCCCGGAATGAAGATGTAACCAACACATGTTTGAAAAGTGAGATTTCAGTGTAAATAGGGTGTATCATCATGCCTCTATGCTGTGGTGTCACCTTATGTCTTACATTTGAACTTAAAGTTGCTTTATAGCCAGCAGAACTTTGTCCTCCGTGGTGTAAGGATGGAACATCCGTCAAGATGATGGACAGTGCTTGTATTGGTTCAACACCAGGTGTATAAAATCATTTAAATAATGGCCACAGACAAAATCACATCTATATTATGAATTATTTTCTTGACATTTTTATTGTTATTACTGA
This sequence comes from Anabrus simplex, assembly GCF_040414725.1. NCBI lineage: Eukaryota > Metazoa > Arthropoda > Insecta > Orthoptera > Tettigoniidae > Anabrus > Anabrus simplex. Next base: position 1,637,751,475 of record NC_090265.1, on the reverse strand, counting down.
TATTTTTATTATTACATTAATATTATTTGCTATCATTTTTGTTCCAAGTGCACGTACAGGATTTCTCTTCTGATGTCACAGGATCTTCCTACTCCTACCTCCTCTTCATCCCTCACTATTCTGAGTTCTGAAAACATAATTCGTTTCATAACAGTGGTGTTTCAGAACGTCCTTCCTTTTCACTGTCCTCACATCCTTTCCTGAATTCAATTAGTGACCAGAATGGTGCTTAATACACATGAGGATATTGCGTACTCAGGGAACAAAATGCATTTTGCATTCTTCTCCGAAAGTACTATCCCATTTATACGTTAAAATGGTTAAGATTTATTATGTCAAGATTCGATCATTAAGAGCAAATAGGCCACTATTTGATACCTCCCTTTCCTGCTATGCCCCGGATGTGTTTGTCGTTCGTGAAACCTTTCTGACACCACAACAAAATCCTATCTTCAGCTCCTTCAATTTATTTTGTGCTGACTGCCCCACTCAAGGTGAGGACAGCATAGCTATCGGTATCAGAAAAAGACTTAAGAGTTAAACAACACACGTTTAATTTCAACAATAATTTTTCAGAATATATTTAACATTCCAGGTGTAGAAATCCAAGAATAACGGCTGATAGGATCCGCTGTGCTGACCACACGGCACCCCGTAATCCGTAGGCCTTTGCGCTGAGCAGCGGTCGCTTGGTAGGCCATGGCCCTTCGGGGTTGTTGTGCCATGGGGTTTGGTTTGGTTTTTTATACTCGTATTTAATATTATAAATGTATACACCTCAAAAATCAATAGTAATAACTACTACGTACTTACCTCCCCTAAGGAAATCCAGTCCCAATTGACTTAATTAAATTTATTGATACATTTAATCATTATATTTTTGTCGCAGACATTATTCATTCCTATACTCAAACACAACTTGCAGAATTTGATAACCTATGTACAGATCTCTAGAGCATACACATTTCCTTCCTATTCCATACTCTACACCTATCCAGCACTACCCCTGGCATTCTCATCCTCTCATCATCCTTAGCCTCCTCTCCTACTATTCAGAAACTTCTCCATATACGTAGCGACCATGCCCCTGCCCTTATTACTATTCCAAGACTCTTCCAACTGATCGCCAACCATCCCCACGACTGCCAGCTATGAGACTTTTTCACATACAAACTGGAACAATTACAGACAAAAACTAACTGTCCTATACAAGACTACTTGCTCTCACATCCATAACCAGTCTCCACGCCCTAATTACTAAAATCGAACAGGCTATCATAACAGCTGATAACCTTCACATTCTCCGCCATAGCTATCATCCTTCTAAGCCACCAATGCGCCCCAAGCCCTATGTCTACTACAACTATCTCATGAATATTACAATATGTTACAACATGCATGACCTTATATCAAAGCAATCAAACAAAAATCATGGATAGACAAATGCAATGAACTTGACAACTATCATGACCTGAGACGTTTCTGGACCACCTTTTGCAGACTAACAGAAACCAAGAAGCCCCTCCTAACCTACCGCATACTTCACCCTCCCAATATCCCTCTCACTGATAAAGCTGATATATATATATTTTTTGCTGACCGGGTGAGTTGGCCGTATGGTTAGGCTGTTCCTTAATTAAGGCCATGGATGCTTCCTTCCCACTCCTAGGCCTTTCCATCCCATTGTCACCATAAGACTAATCTGTGTCAGTGCGACGTAAAGCCAATAATTGTAAAAAAAAGAAAATTTGCCGATCATTGTAAGAAAAAATGTTCACTCTCCCTTGCTCTTTATTTTTACCATTCAGACAAGGCAACGGGAAACCACCACTGTAATTTTCCCAAGAAAACCCCATGGCTTTGCTCAATTCAAAATATTCCGGAGTTTCAAGGTCCTCAGTCGGATCTCCGGGGGATACTAGGTTGAGAGAAGCCTCAAGAATGTGCGATGCTGCAAGGAACAGTACTGTTTAGGAACTTGGAATGTAAAATCCATGTATCAAGGAAAGCTGGATATAGTCAAACAAGAAATGAAGAGACTGGACATTGATATACTGGGAATAAGTGAAGTGAGATGGACCGGTATTGGTGAATTTGCTACAGATGAGTACATGGTCTACTATTCTGGACATGAAAACCAAAGGAAAAATGGAGTTGCCCTCATAGTTAGCAACAGGGTGCATAACACTATGAGGAGGTGCAATTTTAAAACTGAGATAATGATGTTGGTACGTTTTCAAGACCAACCTTTTATCATCACAGTCATACAAATTTACGCTCTAACCACAGAAGCTGAAGTGGAAGATATTGACCAGTTCTATGAAGACTTATGAGAATTGCTACAGTTAACACCAAAGAAGGATGTCATCTTCATTATTGGTGACTGGAATGCCAAAGTAGGAAATCAAACTGTAGATTGAGTAACGGGAAAATTTGGCCTTGGCACAACAACTGAAGCTGGACAGAGACTCCTAGAATTCTGTCAAGACAACTCACTGGTCATTACCAACACACTGTTTCAATTGCCCAAACGACGCCTATACACCTGGACCTCACCAGATGGTAAATGTTGGAATCAGATTGACTACATACTTTGTAGTCAGAGGTGGAGGAGCGCTGTATAGTCATCCAAATCAAGGCCTGGGGCTGATTGTGGATCAGATCACGAGCTCTTAATTTCCAAATTCTGGCTCAAATTAAAACGGATTGACAAAGCCAAACCATCAAGTAGATATGACCTAAATAGCATACCTCTTGAATATACAGTAGAGGTTAGAAACAGATTTGATGGATTAGATTTAAGAGATAGAGTCCCAGAAGAGCTAAAGTCAGAAGTATGCTGTGTTATTAAGGAGACAGCGGAAAAGTATATTTTCAAGAAAAAGAACAAGAAGAAGGCCAAATGGTTATCCGATGAAGCACTACAAATAGCAGAAGAAAGAAGGAATGCAAAAATCAAAGGGGAAAGATCAAAGGTGTCTAAATTAAATGCAGAGTTTCAGAAACTGGCTAGAAGAGATAGGAAAGCCTTTTCGAATGAATACTGTAGTGCAAGGAAGTTGAGGAAAATAACAGACTAGGTAAGACAAGAAATCTTTACATAAAATCTGGGCTGGGAAGAACTGAGAGAAAGAAGACAAGCTGCTCGACTATGTGGTATGTTACAAGTAACTATTTCATTTTGGTTCCGTATTGAAGATGATGGATGTCACAAACATTATTATAATATTTGTGATATAAGTGGTATGTTCCGAGCTGTCAGCGGAGAGATGGTGTGGAATGATATTAGTAGATGAATAAGTTTGAGTGGCGTCTTTAAAAGTAGGAAAGAACACAATATGAAGATAAGATAGGAATTCAAGAGGACAAATTGGGGCAAATATTCATTTATAGGAAATGGAGGTAGGGATTGGAATGACTTACCAAGGGAGATGTTCAATAAATTTCCAATTTCTTTGAAATCATTTAAGAAAAGGAAAACAACAGATAGGGAATCTGCCACCTGGGCGACTGCCCTAAATATAGATCAGTATTGTTTTATATTGATTATAAGAATTGGAGACATCAGATGGAAATTCCAGGCGAAGATTGGAATGATAAAATATAAAAATGGAAAAGATCTTACAGAAGCAGAGGAGATTAAAGAAAGGTTGAGGGAATATTTGGCAATATGTATAGGAAAGATCGGAATACTCCTGATGATGAAGTTACTCTGTTGTCAGAGCCAGAACCAGATATAGAAAGTGAGGTCAAGTGAATCCTAGAAAGTATTGCAAACAATAAGGCAAGTGGTTATGATGGAATCCCAGCAGAACTGTTCAAAATCCTAGGAGAGGATGCTGTGAAAGTGCTACATTCAATATGTCAGCAGATATTGAAAACCCAGCAGTGGCCAAAAGATTGGAAAAAGTGTTCATCCCAATTCCAAAGAAGGGCAGTGCTAAAGAATGTTCAAACTACTGAACAATCACACTTATATCACATGCTAGTAAGGTTATGCTCAAGATCCTGCAAATTAGACTTTGGCAGTATGTAGATCAAGAACTACCTGAAGAACAAGCCGGTTTCCGCAGAGGCAGAGGAACCAGAGATCAAACTGCTAATATTTGCTGGATTATGGAGAAAGCAAGAGAATTCCAGAAAGACCTATACTTTTGCTTTATTGACTATGCTCAAGCCTTTGACTGTGTTGACCACAATAAATTGTGGCAAGTACTCGAGACAATGGGAGCACCAGATCATCCTATTTGCCTTATGAGAAATCTCTACTCTGATCAGGAAGCTATGGTGAGAACCCTATATGGAACAACTGAATGGGTCAAGATTGAGAAAGGTGTTCGTCAAGGCTGCATATTGTCAGAAGTGAAGAAGAACTTAAGTATCTACTAATGAAGGTGAAAGAAGAAAGTGCAAAATCTGGACTAAGGCTGAATGTCAAGAAAACAAAGATCATGGCAACTAAACCTATCACCTCCTGGCAAATAAATGGTGAAACAATGGAGGTTGTTCCTATTTTCATCGACTTAGGCTCCAAAATGACTGCTGACGGCGATTGTAGCCATGAAATTAAAAGACTCTTGCAATGGCCAACCTTGATAACATTTTCAAGAGTAGAGACATAACTTTAAGAATGAAGATTCGTATAGTGAAGGCTGTGGTCTACCCAGTAGCAAAGTATGGAAGCGAGACCTGGACAGTAAGAAAGCTGAGCGTCGAAGAATATACGCATTTGAACTATGGCATTGGAGAAAACTCCTTAGAGTTCCGTGGACTGCAAAGAGATCTACTGAGTCCATATTACAGGAAATCAACCCAGGCTGTTCACTGGAAGATCAAATACTCAGACAAAAACTAAAGTACTTTGGTCATAGTATGAGAAAACATGATTCACTGGAAAAGATTGAGAAAGGTGTACGTCAAGGCTGTATATTGTCAGAAGTGAAGAAGAATTTAAGTATCTACTAATGAAGGTGAAAGAAGAAAGTGCAAAATCTGGACTAACGTTGAATGTCAAGAAAACAAAGATCATGGCAACTAACTGGGGAAGACTGATGGTAACAGCAGAAGGGGGCGACAACGGATGAGGTGGGTTGATGGCATCAAGGAAGCCATGGCTCTCAATTTAGAAAGACTTTGGAAAATAGTACATGAAATGGCACACTTTGGTCTATGGGGTCACGGAGAGTCGAAAGTGACTAAACAACTAACAACAACAAAAATAACTATGCACATCAGAACCACCCTGAATTTCAACCCTCTTTTCTCCACTTTCCTCAAGTAGACTATTCTCATCCCATTAACTCTCTCGTAACACCCCATGAAATCTCCCAGTTTCTGAAACATAAAAAAAATCCTGCCCAGGCTCCGATTCCTTAACCTATAAACACATACAAGAAGTTCCCCCCAATCCTTTTTCTACTCAGTGCCATTTACATCTTTGTCCTGTACATGGGACCCCCCGTAGGTGGGGGATGCAGACGAAGACTACACCCATGGTATCCCCTGCTTGTTGTAAGAGGTGACTAAAAGGGTCAACCACGGGATGACTGAATTAGAACCATGAGACTACTTGTGATTAGTACTATCACGCGAGGAAAACCATGGGTCGCCTTTACTTGTGAGTAGTAAAAACACAATAGGTTTGTGATTAGTAGCAACAGTGGGTGGATCACTATGGGTTTACAGTACCTGCGATTAGCACCACTATATGTGGAACACCACACCATGGGTTTACATTACCTGTGGTAAGTACCATTATGTGAGAAACACCACGGGTCTGGGCATTGCCTGTGATTAGTGCCACTATATGAGTGATACCGTGGGTCTGCGTTGCCTGTGATTAGTACCCACTATGTGGGGAACACCATGGGATAGTTCGAGTCCCTGTGATTAGTATACCTATGGGGTTTGTGCTGCCTATGAGTAGTGCCGTTATGTGAGAAACGCCATAGGTCTGCGTTACCTGTGTGTAGTACGTTACCTGTGAGTAGTACCATAATGTGTGGAACACTATGAGTCTACGTTACTTGTGATTAGCCGCTAAATGAGAAATACCATGGTTCTACTTTACTAGCGATAAGTACCATTATGAGGGGCTATTGACTTGGATTTTGGACCCCTTTAGACAACAAGCATCATTGATTCAGGATTGTGCTTTAGAAGCAGCCCCTTGTTCAGTATATACTATTTTTTTAAGATAGTTCCTGGCAAGGTGGGGCATTGTCGATTGGATCAACTAATTGTTTAAAGTTCATAATCATTGTTCATTGTTGTCTTTTTGAATTCTAGTCAGTGGATTGATTTTGGAATTATTTTTAACTTTCAATATTGTGAGTTGGATCTGCTGGTGGTTTTTTCATATTCATCCATTCATTCTTCATCTTCATCAGAATTCAATACGTGAAGATGAAGACTGAATGGATGAATATGAATTTAAAATAATCAGTGGATCCAACACACAATATTGAATGTTAAAAATAATTCCAAAATCGATCCTCTGACTAGAATTCAATCAACTTGAAAAAATCAGTGGATCCGACCTGCAATGCCCCACCTGCCCAGAAACTTATAACAATAGTAGTACTTACCAAGGGACTGCTTCCAAAGTACAATCCTGAATTGTTGATGCTTGTTTTCTAAAGAGGGGCCAAAATTCAGGTCAACGGCCCCCCATAATGGTGCTTATCACTAGTAAAGTAGAAGCATGGTATTTCTCACCTTGGGGTACTAATCACAAGCAATGTAGATTCACTGTGTTCCACACATTATGGTACTACTCACAAGTATTGTACGTCACACAGGTAATGCAGACCTATAGTGTTTCTCACATAATGGCACCACTCATAGGCAACGCAAACATATGGTGTTCCCCACATTGGTGTAATAATCACAGGTTCCAGTATTCGTGGTGTTCCTCACATAGTGGGTACTAATCACAGGTATCGCAGGCCCATGGTGTCATTCATACAGTGGTACTAATCACAGGCAACATAAGCCCGTGGTGTTCTGAATATAGTGGTACTAATTACAGGTACTGTACACCCACAGTGAACCGCTCTTTGCTGCTACTAAACACAAACCTATTTTGTACCTAACATAGTGGTACTACTTGCAAGTAAAGGCGACCCATGGTGTTCCCTGCATGATGGTATTACTCACACGTATTTTCTTGGTTCTATTTCAGTCGTCCCTTGGTCGCATCTTTTAGTTGTCTCTTACGACAGACAGGGGATACCGTGGGTGTATTCTCCGTCTGCGCCCTCCTGCCACAGGGGGTTGTGTGTTTGGTCCGCGAGAGCTATTTTATTTCCCTCAAATCTGCCGGCAAGCTGGTTAGGTCCCACCTATCCGCCACTTGGGACGCCATACATGGGAATAGTACCTCTCCACCTGCTGCGCCAGTATTGTAGGTTCGTGGCAAAATAAACTTAAAACGGAATTGGAAATTCTATATATGGGAGCAGATTTCCGATCTCTGTACAGTGCTGTATGCCTTCCTCGAGTTTTACTTCAAAATAAATTGGGGCCCACATTTAGTGAAATAATAAAATTATTGAAACTCATCATAACAGTGCCGATGAAAACATTGGAAGCTGAACGTTGTTTTTCAATGTTGAAGATAATGACGAGTTTCTTATGAAGTTCAATGAGTGAGGAATGCAATACTTTCGGTTGAGAAGGAATTAGGGATATGGAGGATTTTAACGATTCTGTCGACAAATTTGCTGCAATGAAAGAGGGAAGAACGGACTTTATGTACAAGCAGTCGGTATACGTGAGTGTATTGAAATTATTGTTGGAACATTTATAATGTAGTTTTATAGCTTTCATGAAGAGTTCCATAAGCTGTGCTTTGGATTTCCAATATTGAACCCCCAGAGTTGAGAGCCACCAGCCGCCACTGTATCGAAGTCACTTCTCTGACATTTCAAAACCCACACTTCACACCTACAACACCACATTGGTATTTAAGGTTAACTGCTCCACTATACAATAAAATAAGCTTGTTTTATTTTAAGCCAGTTAAAATATGGGTCATACAGGTCAGAAGTTTAGGAAGTACTATGAAAATCTCTTTGTCACTGGAAGAATATATATATATATTTTGCTATTTCTTTTACGTCGCACCGACACAGGTAGGTCTTATAGCGACGATGGAACAGAAAAGCCCTTGGAGTGGGAAGGAAGCAACCATGGCCTTAATTAAGATACAGCCCCAGCATTTGTCTGGTGTGAAAATGAGAAACCACGGAAAACCATCTTCAGGGCTGCCGACAGTGGGGTTCGAACCTACTATCTCCTGGATGCAAGCTCACAGCTGCGCGACCCTAACTGCACAGCCAACTCGCCCAGTAGGAAGAATATATATACAAACACAACATTTACTTATATTTGCTCGTCACGATGGAAACAGAAGAAAGACCGCCAATCCTTCTGCACTTCATAGTTATTGCAGCCAAACACAGCACATATCTTTCCACTTATTTTGAGAGGAGATATAAAGGAATGACGCACGCTACTTTTTACTAGTGTTAACTCACTGCAAACGCTTAAATAACACTAAATGCTTAACAAACAAATACAGAATCAGTAACTCCAAGTCACTCCACTAGACAGAGCTCTAATCGCTGTCCCTCGATATCTCGCAGACTATATTTGCTTACACCACCGCCGTCTCAATTTCTATATACTGCTTGCTCTGTGCCGTGAGAATTGCCTTTACAGCAACATTGCAGATGGCAGCCTTTACTGCACCCAGAGCATATGTTGGTTAAATGAGAGTTCATCTGTAACACCAATATAAAATGAAAAATAATCGTCAACATGTTACCAGTTGAGAAGATAATGTACATACAGAAACTAACATTTCACATTTGAGCTTGGCTTAAGATACAGAAATGTAAAAAATCTTACTAGCTACAGTAGATATATTAGGATCATCCCACTGCTGCATGGTACATAAAAATTTCAGAATTTTCTCGACACGAGTAACGAGCACCTTTTCAGTCCTTTTCTTACTGTTATTTACCAGCAGTGGACGTACAAAATTTTCTGTCACTATTTCGCTGACCCTTTCTTCATGACCAGGTTTCAGGATATGTTTTAAGCACAGAGTGCATGCATTCATTATGTCATTACATCCACCACCCCATCTCACTGCACTAAATAGAGCTTCCATTGTGTCTCCAGAAAATCATCTAGTGAGAACATAAAATAACCGATTTTGTAACAGATAAGACACACATTCCACTATAGATTTCACAGTTGGCGAGACAGCATCTGCCTTCTCATTAGTCAGACACTTCATTTTTTCACGTTTTGATTTTAATGAACCATTATTCAGCCATTGTAAGTATTTTATCTGCTAGTGAATAGAAATGCACACAGTCTGGATTGTTTTGCTGAAAGTGCTAAATTCTGTCAATGACATAGTGGAATGTGAAAAATTTGTAAATTCATTCCACAAAGCACACCATCAATTCCGCGTATGAAATGTCTAAACATTTGTTTATAAACGGGCATGGTTTTCTTTCATGAAGCGAATAGCAGCAGTGACCACTGGGGAAATATTTATACAGCAGAACATTCATCTGTTCCAAATTCCTCTGTTTATTCGTAATACCAAACAGGCTTGAATGTCAGTTCTCTCTGGAGGCGATAAACTTCTTTCACATATTTGGAGGTGGTGATGCCATTGCGTCATTTCACTGTCTAGGAACTGGGACCTCACATTTATCAAATGGTAATAGTGAAAACACAGGTTCTCACTTTTCCCTCTCCAAAATGTTTCAACACTGGTTTTATGATTGTCAGTCAATGGCATTAATCATTTGTGAACTAAAAGTAATAGATCGGAGACTTTTAAGACTTTAATGAGGAAGTAGGCTGCAGGAATAGAGAACTTCTTTGAAAATCCGATTACAAGGAAACACAACAGTTTATTCGCGAGAGCAGATTTTCCAATATATGTGCCGCGTCCACCTTCAGCATTGACCACGCAAACGAACTTGTCACTGATCTGGTCGTAAAGGAGCCATACCTAATTAGCCATTTAATCGGCGATCACTGTTACACTCCTCTCTGTTGGTCTGAGGGTTTTACGTTCATCTCTAAGTCTTTCCTTCACTAATTGGGAAATCCGACAAACACTATCAACATTTTCCATTTAGGCTATCTGTCGAGAGTACTTTGTGATGGAGCTATCACTAGACCAGGAGTCCTGCCATATTTGTAATCGTTTGGGATACTATTCCCCACGCCACATAGTACCATGTGATTTGTTCTGACCGCGTGGATTTTGTCTTGCAAAAATTATAGATTTGACTAAAAAAAAACCTGTCGTTTTATTCATTATATTTGGCTGCTTCCTTTACTTTATTCCGATGATCAGTTTCTGGGTTGTCTTCGAATTTCCTCTGTAGTCTTTAAACTTCATTATGGTTAGTCATCAGCTGTTATTGCAGTCTCAGAATTCTCGATCAGAGCCTTGAATGTCTGATTTTCTGATCACTGCTGTCATTCTTACTCGTTGGAATATTGACACGGATTGAGACATCGTTGTTCACATGAATTTCGTACTCGTCATCCAATGTATTTCCTGCTGTTGAAGAGCTTGTTTCATCACAAATTTCTTCCGAAGAAATATCTTGTCACTGTCTGGTCTTCCGTGGAGCTATTTTTCTGGTTTGAAGGTAATGGGGATAATTCGAAGACTGACTAGGCATGCTCTGTGGCTTCAATATATTTTTCTTTTAGTTTTATCTTTTATTGCCATCTCTAAAATTCAGGCTACAAACACGAGAATAATCGAATGGAATCCATTGACTACCCTTGGTTGATCCTTGCCTTGATATAGTGTTAAGCCAATTTTCCCAAAGTTCTTTACTTGGGGGTATTTCAGGAATCCTCACACATGAAGAATTTGGATTTCTTGCTATGACATACAGAGAAGAACACAACAATTCATCATTTTACAACCAAAGACACACACCTAAATGCTTGATGCAAATGCACTGGAACAACAATGTGGGTACGGAGATAAGTTGGGTGCGTTAACTGGTGCCCCTAGCGGAGGTTCGTGGCACTAAGAGCTCATGCTGAGAGGCATGTTAACTGCATTGCATAGAGCAGGCAGCATATAGGATTGAGGTGACGGTGGCTTACACTTACTCGGCGACTAGCGAGAATGAGCGATATATAACAGGAGGGAGGTTGCCCTGCTGTAGTATGTAGCCTACTTTTACAGTGATGTTCTCACTTCAAAAAGAAACAAAATGTCTGTCATTCATTGCAATTCACACATTTACCTCTGATGTACTCGACCATCTCCTTGCTGAAGACAGGCAGACGGGAGCGAGTTCTTCCTTCAGCCTTACTCTGCTTGTCCACAAGTTCCCGAACAATAGGGGGATAGTCACCCTCGGTACTGAAGATGGGATGAGCGAACATTCCAAACTGTGACGGTAAGAAAAAATGCCTATTATAGAAACAATAAATTATTGTTCCATATTGCACTGCAGACTTCTCTCACTATTAATGATAGGGTGCAATAAGCAATATGATAATGAATTTCCTGTTGCTAGAAACCTGAAACAAATCAATTATTGTACTTATATTTAATTTACTATTCAGATACACAATGCAATAATGCAATGTTATGAGTACAGTACATCAAATTTCCATTACAAATTATTGTTTGTTTTCTTTGTATTCAAGAAACAGAAGTGTTGAAGAAATGGTCAAGCCTTAGGGATAATTACAGGCAAGAACCCAAGAAGGTTGCAAGCTTTTATAAATCTGGAAAAGATTTTTTTATACATATGTCATTTTTGAAAGATATCCTTATGCTACAACCAATGTCTGGGAACCTACCATCCATACCAGGTAATGACACGGAAGATATTTCTGAAAATGCAAATGAGACTTTTACTTCGAATCCTGAGGTTGTACCCAATGAAACTGCAGTTATATCAACTACCCCATTGCAAAACACCACTTCTACTGGTAATTTCTCTGCTTCTGGCGGTCGCAGAATATATCCCATGAGAAAAAAGAGAAGACAACCCATTGTTATCCATCAAGAGAGAAAAATGTTCAATTTTACAAAGTAACAGGGGAATTAAAATGGATGGAGATTTCAACTTCTTAATAAGTTTTGTGCTCATTATGAAGCAATAAATGATGTGCAAAATTTACATTTCAGGATGGAAATGAGTGCATTGGTTTTGGATATATTTAACGGACCGCAGCCGCTGTTTCCACGGGAAATAGCAATGGACACTCAATAGAGTCACATTAATAGGCCTAATCATAATGCAGATTTAAAGTTACATAAAGTATCCTGTACTATGACTAAAGACAATTTGATTTCATTCCGTTCATACTTAAACATTTTAATAGAATTATGTGTAAGATGAAAGAATACACCCTTACCTCAGTGTTACTGCAAGTTTCTATTCTGGTGAAATAGGATGTTTTCTGCGCCTTGTAATACGGCCCCATTATATTTTCTAAGATATAACCGGCCTCATTCGATAATATTCTAGACATTTTTTGATTGTCGTCATTAAGCATTCCATGCAAAGGATGGAATTCACCGAGTTTACGTTGGTTTTTATAAACTGGGTGCATTGAATACTTTCATCTCTGTAAATATATAAATTTCAGAAAACTATTTTCATATAAAAATAACTCTTCACCGATAGAATCCTCCATCACTTGTGAAGAACTCCCTCAGACTGGCATCCAGTCAACTACTATTGAGAACAAGTGTGAAAGCGTCTACTAGCTACTAGCACATTAAAGCACTAGTAGAAGTGAGTTGTTCCGTAACCGCAGCTCATGTGAAAGGAAGAGCAAGTTTGCTTTTGAGCACCTGTTGCATCATACTGCGATTAAGTGCAATCATTTAATTCAAATTTCATTGAAAACCTGGAGCATTTTTTTTATGGTGCATTATGTAATTTTGGTTAATTTGGCAATACTTAAAATCTGTAATATAATATACTGTACAACATTGCTAATTGGCATCATATTTATGCTTGTTTCCAATGTATATTTCAAAACTGATAGTGGATATTTAGGCATTTTTGAGTGCATTATTATCCAAAGACTGTTGATTACACATTTACCTCTGAAGCTTCGGTTAAATACCCATGGCCAGAATGTAGAATAGGAAAAACATTCACTTACCTTGGTCAAAAGTTTAACACTAAATAAGTCATGAATGTATGGCCTGAAAGCATTTGCAATGTGTTGCTTTTGTAGAATGATGAAAATCCCGCAGAAGGATGAGAGATTTATTCCAAAGTTCCCTGAGACGATAAACCAGAAATCAATAGTACACCTCATATGCAAGCTGTGTTTGCCCTAGTGGGGCCAAGTGATTCGTCATTCAGAATTGACATAGACAGTAGCAGAAGGTATCGTAGAATGGAAGATGCCACGTGCACAGCCGATATACATCTTCATAAAACAAATAGTGAGTGGCATAGGAGCAGAGAGCTTTACACCCAATGAAAACACTGCGAAGGCTTGCCGAATATGGAGGAACTTCAAGGCAATAATCTAGTCCTGGGGTTAATTAATTATGATTATATGTAAGCGACAAAAGAGCATTTTTGCAGGAGAGCAAAGCAAAATCAAGCTGTTCCGTGCAAGTAATAAAGGTTCTTATGAGTTAAATAATAAGAAAGACAAGGAAGCCATGAGATAACTAGAGTATTTCAGATGAAGGTATACCTCATCATTAAATTATACTTCATATCATGTGAAGTTCCAATGATTAATACCACTATATTCATCACCTATGGTCAGATAAGTGAAAAGTTGGTTACATTTGCATTTTATTGAAGGCAGGATTGAAAGTAAACACTTACCGCAAACTGTATGGCACGGTCAGCGGCAGCGATGTCTTCGGTAGAGTTGGTCATGGGTTCAAACCAGTATGAGTTGATAGTGATGCCCACTTTTCCTGGAAGAAAGTAAGTAGGACACTTGACAGGTATACAATAGACCCTACTTGTTTTTTAAATTCTGTAATTATCTTTATTAATAAGTTAATAGGAATCTATAATAATAAAAGGAAAAGAGAGAGAGAGTGAGTGTGTGCGCACGTGCGCGATTCTGAGCCAAATCTACAGCATGCCGAGATCTGAAATTTAAACGTAGGTGAATGGAAGCGAGTCCAAATGCACCTCCAAGCGGGAGTTTTCATTTTCGTTTTTGTTGGGGAGTTATGAACGAAAAACTGACGGAAAACGTGTGTTGGTTATGACAATCCAGCTTGCCGTCACCAGGATTAAATGTGTAGATTCACTGTCGCCAGGCAACATAGCTTACAATACTCCATACAAAACTTTTCACGAAGTGTTTTCGTACCTCCGCGCAGATGGTCTTAGATGTTAGTAACATTTGTAACATAAGCATATTCTTAGATGATCCTTTATACAGGTAAAGACCTGCTTTCATTACTACATTATTAATTATTTAACTTATTGTTTATGTGAAGTTAGGGCTCTTGGCCCTCTCTTACAGTTAACCACTGTAGCAATACATCATTGGGAGCAGAGCTTAAAGCATATAAAGTATATAATATATAGTAAATAATCTACACAATTATACAGTTCACTTTTCTAACTCACAGTCAATCACCCATCTAGTCGCACTAGTCATTTGCATTCAGCAGGTAGTATCGGCAAGATGTCTATCTCTGACACTAACAGGCATGGAATTACGAAGTCTGAAATGCATCACAACAAAAGAATTGTTATACATAGAGGATCGGTGAACATGAATAGAAATGGAGGAACCAGAGCGGGTATTACTTCTGTGAAAGGAGGAGAACTTATATTACTTTTAAGAGTTTTATTTATTTATTTATTTATTTCATATTTACTTGATATTCATTTCATTCAAATAGAAGTTTTGGGAATACGAGGATTTTGCTATACCAGCAATAAAACGTGAACCGTATTTTCTTTCAAATAACTCAATCTTATATTTATTTAGAGGAAACATATAGCACAAAAGATAGATAATAATAAACAAGGAATAGTGATACATATATCAGTCAAAGCGCCATTTTATATCCATGACATAGGAAGCCCTTTTCGTTCCCGACACGACCATATCCAGTCCGAGATATCCGGAAGTGTTTATCTGTGTGTATGTGTGCGATGCCCAGCCAAATCAACGGCACGCAGAGATCTGAACATTTTAACGTACGTGGGCACAGCATTTTACCGATCACGCATGGCTGTTTCAAACAGCAATTCTCGCACCGAGGAATGAAGGTATCAACGTCATCAACAAGCAACTTGTACAAGAATTATCCGGTATTCTACAAATTTACAAGTCTGCCAACACGACATGTAATACACATGAGGCTGTCATATGCACGAAGAATTCCTGCTGATTATCAGCACTAAATTTGTGTTATCACCAGCACTAGAGCATGCAGAGCTAATACTAGAGGAGGTCAGTATGGAATAATTATGAATGGAAGGAACATCTGATTTAGTACATTGCCATTGACATGGACATCTTTTACTATGATGTTTCAGGACAAATATAATGGAAGATTTGGACAAATGTGTGGGACTGCTATGGGATCCAATTTGCATCTCTGTCTTAGAATTTCCAATTTTTCTCCATTAATGAAACTGTTACAATTTTGTGTAAGTTTGGCAGTAAAAAATGCAGATCACAGATAAAACATTTATAACTCAAAGACAGATTTTGTCGTGGAGTAGCCTTTGACCACTTGGAGAAAAGATTGGGATCCTTTGGAGTGAGAAATAATAATGTTTCTCATTTGACTGTTTATCGCAAGCCGACTTGTAACCTGGGACATAGCAAGTTGTTGGCATATTCTAATGCGGTAAGTAAATTGAAGTATATGTCCTACATCTCAAATACGTAATATTTTTCACTTTTCAATTCACGAAAATTTAACAACAGAAAGTTTGCGCATATAAAACTACCGAAAAAGACCAGAAACTGTTTACATGCTTCCGCTTTAAGCCTACGAAAAGTACGCCTACTTGGCCTTTATATCGACAGCAGCGCTGCAGGTGGCGGAGAACATGTACACCGTGTCTGTCAATCTGGAAATCAAGTAGGGATGACATAAAATTGTTAGTGTTGAACTGTAGAAGTATTGTAAAGAAAGGAATAGAATTAAGTAATTTAATAGATATATATTTACCAGATATTGTAATAGGAGTTGAATCATGGCTGAGAAATGATATAATGGATGCAGAAATTTTCTCACGGCACTGGAGTGTGTATCGTAGAGATAGGATAGGAATGGTGGGAGGGGGAGTGTTCATTCTGGTGAAAGAAGAATTTGTAAGCTACGAAAAAGTTAAAGATGAGACACATGAAATTCTAGGTGTAAAGCTCATTTTTAAAGATAATATGCAACTTGATATATTTGGAGGGTACAGATCGGGAGAGGGTAGCACTGATGTGGATTCGGAATTATTTGATAGGATAGTCAGCTATGTGGGAAACGACATGGAAAGAAATGTGATTGTAGCGGGAGATCTGAATTTGCCAGATGTAAATTGGGAAGGAAATGCGAACGACAGGAAGCATGACCAACAAATGGCAAATAAGTTAATATGGGAAGGACAGCTGATTCAGAAAGTGATGGAACCAACCAGAGGGAAAAATATCCTGGATGTGGTGCTGATAAAACCAGATGAGCTCTATAGGGAAACTGAAGTAATAGATGGTATTAGTGATCATGAAGCTGTTTTTGTGGTAGTTAAAAATAAATGTGATAGAAAGGAAGGTCTTAAATGTAGGACTGTTAGGCAGTACCATATGGCTGATAAAGCAGGCATGAGGCAGTTTCTAAAAAGTAATTATGATCGGTGGAAAATTGTAAATAAAAATGTAAACAGACTCTGGGATGGGTTTAAAGAAATTGTTGAGGAATGCGAAAACAGGTTTGTACCTTTAAGGGTGGTAAGGAATGGTAAAGACCTACCTTATTATAATAGAGAAATAAAGAGACTAAGAAGGAGGTGCAGACTGGAAAGAAATAGAGTTAGAAATGGCTGTGGAAGTAAGGAGAAATTGAAGGAACTTGCTAGAAAACTGAATCTAGCAAAGAAGGCTGCTAAGGATAACATGATGGCAAGCATAATTGGCAGTCATACAAATTTTAGTGAAAAATGGAAGGGTATGTATAGGTATTTTAAGGCAGAAACAGGTTCCAAGAAGGACATTCCAGGAATAATTAATGAACAAGGGGAGCGTGTATGTGAAGATCTTCAAAAGGCAGAAGTATTCAGTCAGCAGTATGTAAACATTGTTGGTTTCAAGGATAATGTCAAGATAGAGGAGGAGACTAAGGCCAAAGAAGTAATAAAATTTACATATGATAACAATGACATTTACAATAAGATACAAAAGTTGAAAACTAGAAAATCGGCTGGAATTGATCAGATTTCTGGGGATATACTAAAGACAAAGGGTTGGGATATAGTACCATATCTGAAGTACTTATTTGATTATTGTTTGGTCGGAGGAGCTACAGTATACCAGATGAATGGAGAGTTGCTATAGTAGCCCCTGTGTATAAAGGAATGGGTGATAGACATAAAGCTGAAAATTACAGGCCAGTAAGTTTGACATGCATAGTATGTAAGCTTTGGGAAGGCATTCTTTCTGATTATATTAGACATGTTTGTGAAATTAATAACTGGTTCGATAGAAGGCAATTTGGTTTTAGGAGAGATTATTCCACTGAAGCTCAACTTGTAGGATTCCAGCAAGATATAGCAGATATCTTGGATTCTGGAGGTCAAATGGACTGTATCGCGATTGACCTGTCTAAAGCATTTGATAGGGTGGATCATGGGAGACTACTGGCAAAAATGAGTGCAATTGGACTAGACAAAAGAGTGACTGAATGGGTTGCTATATTTCTAGAAAATAGATCTCAGAGAGTTAGAGTAGGTGGAGTTTTGTCTGACCCTGTAATAGTTGAGAGGGGAGTTCCTCAGGGCATTGTTATCGGACCTTTATGTTTTCTTATATATATAAATGATATGAGTAAAGGAGTGGAATCGGAGGTAAGGCTTTTTGCGGATGATGTTATTCTCGGTAGAGTGATAAATAAGTTACAAGATTGTGAGCAACTGCAACGTGACCTCGAAAATGTTGTGAGATGGACAGCAGGCAATGGTATGTTGATAAACGGGGTTAAAAGTCAGGTTGTGAGTTTCACAAATAGGAAAAGTCCTCTCAGTTATAATTACTGCATTGATGGGGTGAAAGTTCCTTTTGGGGATCATTGTAAGTATCTAGGTGTTAATATAAGGAAAGATCTTCATTGGGGTAATCACATAAATGGGATTGTAAATAAAGGGTACCAATCTCTGCACATGGTTATGAGGGTGTTTAGGGGTTGTAGTAAGGATGTAAAGGAGAGGGCATATAAGTCTCTGGTAAGACCCCAACTAGAGTATGGTTCCAGTGTATGGGACCCTCACCAGGATTACCTGATTCAAGAACTGGAAAAAAACCAAAGAAAAGTAGCTCGATTTGTTCTGAGTGATTTCCGACAAAAGAGTAGCGTTACAAAAATGTTGCAATGTTTGGGTTGGGAAGAATTGAGAGAAAGAAGAAGAGCTGCTCGACTAAGTGGTATGTTCCGAGCTGTCAGCGGAGAGATGGCGTGGAATGACATTAGTAGACGAATAAGTTTGAATGGCGTTTATAAAAGTAGGAAAGATCACAATATGAAGATAAAGTTGGAATTCAAGAGGACAAACTGGGGCAAATATTCATTTATAGGAAGGGGAGTTAGGGATTGGAATAACTTACCAAGGGAGATGTTCAATAAATTTCCAATTTCTTTGAAATCATTTCGGAAAAGGCTAGGAAAGCAACAGATAGGGAATCTGCCACCTGGGCGACTGCCCTAAATGCAGATCAGTATTGATTAATTGATTGAACATGTGATTCAGAGGGAGTCATCAAACTATTCATTTTTATTTGTCATGATCACAATTTACTGTGTGATGACGGCACTGCCTGCTTGATATGCATCAGGTGGCTGCTTCATATCGAGCAGGCAGTGGATTACGGACCGCTGACCCGCTTCCGATGCCTTCTCTTAAAGTTCTTTTCAAATCCCAAAGATGGCAGCACGTATAGTATAGTCCATGAAAGTGGTTAATGCACAGAGCTGTTACACCGGAATGGTTAATTAAATAATTGCATGGTGCTGTTGACAGTCGCACTTATCAAGGTCTGTATACACAGGTCTGGTCACGCTCCCAGAATTCTTTGCGGCAGTGCCCATATTGGAACCAAAGGCATTCACTGAGCGTTATACAGTGCAGTGTTCGGCTTCATGGCTAAATGGTTAGTGTGCTGGTCTTTGGTCACAGGAGTCCCGTCAGTGATAAGCGGTGAACATATTCATAACCCCAGCTGCAAAACAGTTTTTTAACTATAAACAATCGTAGCCCCACTACACTCTCTAAAGTCAACTTTAACATTTTATAAGGCTGCATTTTTCGTTGAAAGGTCTACCTGAGAAAGATCTTTCAAGAATATTTTCAACCATATGCTCGCACATACTTTCAAATTGATATTCACGGCAGTGACGACACCATCATAACTTAATCTATAGTAGATTTTAAACAATCTACTTAGAGTTTCATCCGGTGATGCTTTGTGATGGTACAGTCATGGTTTTCACAAAAATACACTGGGACTAACTATTTGTTTTCTTACTTAAAAAGCCTAATCTAAACTAATCAGCAAAATTTAACTGGTATTATACCGTTGTTGAAGTTTTATAGTTTCACTCGCATCCTGAGTGTACGTGGATCACCGACAAACGGGGGAAAATATTTGTCACGACGTATAACTCACGTTATATTCACCATTCATAATATACCACCATCACAGACAACCATTCGCGCTTAACTCTGTGTTCATGCTGGGCAATGTAAATATTTTTCTGCAGCTATCGGAACACATAACTACACATGCCACCAATAAATTGCTCGAAAAAACTGTATACATGCCGAAACCCATGACTAAAATATATTTTTCTATATTGCAATTGATGTAATATACTGGCTCTCAGTGGCGGCTCGTGCATTTAACACTAGGGCAGGGGGTGGGGGGGGTGGAGGCTGCATGTATACTTACTGAATTTTACCTTATTTATAGATGAGCTGCATTCGGCGAGACTTGTAGGTTGAAAATATGTTGATAAACTTCTCATCGAAATTTGGTATATTTGTCATCAAAGTAGTTTCCATTGACAGCATTGCCAGAGCTGTCAGTCTTTCTTCACCCATAGTGCTGCAGAGGTATGTTTTGTTTCCTCTTCATGGCTGAGAACACCTTTCTGGTTCACTCGTGGTAGTTGGTAGAGTTGCTGCAATGCGAAGAAGTTTCACTACTTCTGAAAGTGATGACTGAAGATTGTTCGAGATGATGAACTGAAGCAGCTGGATAGCACCAGACAGTGATCTGAATTATTCTCTGGAGTATAAAACAGATAGTTCAGTTTGTAATTTTTTTTGTCAAAAGTAGGAAAAAGTCATACACAGTCATTTAGTTCTTTCTCAGGAAAATCTGATTTGAAGGAAGAAAAATTTGGTGGCATCACCAGAGTTGACACTTGGAGATGTTTTGTAAATTGAAACCGGCTATTTGCCTGTATTATGATAACATCACAGACTTCTTTGACACAGACACTCTTGTCACAGTTTCCTGAACATGACATTGTTTCTTTACATTTCCGGTTTCAGAATTTTCGTTGGAGTCCAGTATTGTATTTCTCACATCATTAATAGTTTTAACAAAGTTCAAAACATGGCAACGAATTTTTGCTACATCTGCCTGCCGATTTTGAGGTTGATTGTATAAAACATTTCACTACCAAATTACAAGTAACAACTCTCATTATTGTTCCGTATTGAAGATGACGTTAGGCATAGATATCAAGGATAATTTAATAAAAAACCACCTATTCAATACTTTCCACGTTTAATGTAGTTATTATCTACATGATTTTATGTAGACTTATTTGGTCAGGTACATGTTTCACCCATTATTTTGGGCATCTTCAGCCTGTAAACAACCTTTAGGTCAAGGTTTGGGACCTTTTTAACCAATATAAACATACCTATATATACACTATATACAACATATACATTATATACAATATATACAAACATAAGTTAATAAAGTTTTTTGGTCCTAATCTATCTAATATGGAAAATGTCCAAAACTAAAATGGATCTTCTTTTCGGTGAAGAGGATTGCATATCGGGGTTTATGTGACCCCTGTAACATATTAAGTTCTTGACGTATCGTGTCTGGTGACAGGATGTGTCGTCAACAATAAGTGGAGATTTGAACTGATTGTAGGTTGGTCAAGATTGAAAATATAAATTTAAATGTGTTTTAACTTGGCAGTTCTATTCTGGTTAACTTAAAATGTTCAAAACTAAAAATAAAATGAAACGGATCTTCTTTTTTGAGAAGGGGTTGTATTAAAACTGGAGCTTGTTTGACCCACGATTTTCATTTTCATGTTCTTGACGTAACTAATATTTAAATGTGTTGTCATGCACAAGTGGAGATTTAAAAGCCGATTGTTGTAGGTAGACTGGTCAAAAACGTTGTGAATGAAACTGTTAGCGTCTTGACTTTTGTCTCATGTAACGTCAAGGAATTGACAAGAGTACAATATTTAGCTGTTTCATAGTTTTTGGCTGCTGCTTAATTGGAAAGAAACATCCTAGACACTTGATCGGTCTTGTGTGAAAATTGTTCCCGTTGATGTGTTGCTTGGTCTTTGGGAGGGATCTTAAGAATATTTGTTCAGTTAATACTAGATGGACCTGTCTGTTCTGGCAGCGTCTGTCTTATCACCATAACAGCTAAATATTGTACTCTTGTCAATTCCTTGACGTTACATGAGACCCAAAGTCAAGACGCTAACAGTTTCATTCACAACGTTTTTGACCAGTCTACCTACAACAATCGGCTTTTAAATCTCCACTTGTGCATGACAACACATTTAAATATTAGTTACGTCAAGAACATGAAAATGAAAATCGTGGGTCAAACAAGCTCCAGTTTTAATACAACCCCATCTCAAAAAAGAAGATCCGTTTCATTTTATTTTTAGTTTTGAACATTTTAAGTTAACCAGAATAGAACTGCCAAGTTAAAACACATTTAAATTTATATTTTCAATCTTGACCAACCTACAATCAATTCAAATCTCCACTTATTGTTGACGACACATCCTGTCACCAGACACGATACGTCAAGAACTTAATATGTTACAGAGGTCACATAAACCCCAATATGCAATCCTCTTCACCGAAAAGAAGATCCATTTTAGTTTTGGACATTTTCCATATTAGATAGATTAGGACCAAAAAACTTAACTATATTAACTTATGTTTGTATATATTGTATATAATGTATATGTTGTATATAGTGTATATATAGGTATGTTTATATTGGTTAAAAAGGTCCCAAACCTTGACCTAAAGGTTGTTTACAGGCTGAAGATGCCCAAAATAATGGGTGAAACATGTACCTGACCAAATAAGTCTACATAAAATCATGTAGATAATAACCACATTAAACGTGGAAAGTATTGAATAGGTGGTTTTTTATTAAATTATCCTTGATATCTATGCCTAAAACATTTCAGCCAGAAATTGAAGTCTTCACCCTGAAGGTACTTGTACAGAGCCGATGCTTCTCTGATTGTGATGTCACTTGAAGACTCAGATTCGATCAGTAATTCAAAGCAATCTATTAAAGCATCTTTTTTCTCAATACAGTATTGACTGTTCTTGATTTAAAATTCCATCTTGTGGCTCCAGCAGCCGGTATCCGTTTAGCCACACAAGAATCTAAAACAGACACTCTTTGGGGTGATTGGGAAAAGAATGCCGGTATTGAAGACAAATTTGCAAAAAAATATTCTTGCTTTCGTGTCTTGGTTAGCAGCTCTCTCCATTATCAAATTAAGCTGGTGTGCAAAGCAATGTATAAAATGGGCGTTCGGGTACACTTCCTTAACTCTTGTCTGCACGCCACTGACAGCATCACTCATAACAGACGCGCCATCGCACATCTGGGCAATGGAGTTTATTCTTCTTATCTTCCAGAATAACGCCAAGCTGGAAAAGAATACATTCCGAAATAGCCTCTGCATTTTGACCAGAAGGATTAAAAAATCCCCAAACCCATTGCGAATCACAGTACCTTAGCACAAGAATAAGCTGAAATCCATCCGACACATCCGTCGTCTCGTCAGCCATGATTGCTAAAAATTCAGACTTGGATACCTCTCCAAAAATAGCCTCTCTGCATACCTCCGGCATACATTGCAACATTTCTTCCTGGATCATTTTTGATGTTCCTTTGATACAGGAAGGATTCTCTAGATGTGACTTAAAAACTGAGTCTAGTTCACTCGTGTATTTAATTAAATTCAGAAATATACCAGGATTCTCGGAGTCTGGCCTCTCATCATGTCCTCTCAACGCCAGTTTGTTTGACCCACAAAACTTAATACCTACCGGTGCAGTTTATTATTCTGGATAGTACTTGCTGATTTTTGCTTACTTCATTGTTATGACGCTGTACAGATTCCTTACTTAAACCCTGGCACACATCTACGGAACCTAGAAGAGCTAAGTCTAGCACACTGTTCACATGTTTTCCTGATTTTTCATGCTTCTTTATTTTATGACTCTCTTCAGATCACGAACTCCTGCATCAACACACGCACTGTTTGCTCCTTCACTGGCACTTCCAAAAATAAGGCACGGCAAACAAAGATGTGCATTTTGAACTTCGCACCCACACAACCATTCATGTTTACAATATACATCTGGATTGAAAATTCTTTTGTATTCTTTGTCACGGCTCTTACCAGTCAGGGAGATTTTCAATTATGGGGTAGGTCTTCCACGAGGTTTAATATCACACTTTTCATTTAGGGTTAAACTGTTAAGTTTGATAGTTTTAAAAAACTGCACTGAGTTAACAATACTCATGTTGTTGTTAGAACTTCTACTATCGCAATTGGTGGACAACAAATAAGACACACTGGTCTGCAATCCATGCAGACCGCTAGAATGGGGTTGGCAGGCGCCTTATAGCGCACACGGAGGGGGAAGCAGATTCAAAGCCTTATGGCCAGATAACAGAGCCATGTCCTGGCAGTCCAAAGAGGGGGAAGTGAAATCATATGACATTATCATGTGAAGAGTAGCATTTAATTATTGTGCTATTCCGGAGTTAAAAAATCAAGTGTTAAAGAAACTCGCAGAAGGGATTGATAATATTTCTCTATTGAATATGTAACGTTGCTTCATGTAAATTTTGTGTGAAGAACCGGGGGGCTGCAGTCCTGCAGACTACCCACTAAATCCGCCAGTGCTGGCTCTATTTTTATTAGCAAGACGATGTGCAAGTAGCTATACTGTTAAGATGTCAAAATTTTTCTTGCAGTCTCTAGTGTGTGGCGCTGAAGACTTCGAGTGTCAAGTATTAAAACTAACACCCCTTACCTAACCTAGCTGGCCTGTCGCCATACATTGCTGGCGGGGGAAGGGGCACAGCCCCGCCTTGAGGAAGCTTCAAGTGCATGCGTCACCCAAGGGATCTTAAATTTTGCTGGGGGTAGCTCTCTATTGCGCCAGGAAGAAAACCCAGCTCCCTGGAGAAGCTGAACTGCGGTAGTGTGAGCAGATTGTTGAGACAGCTGTACTTGGCTTGGCTTAGATGTTCACAATTTTATAAACATTATAAAAGGCGTTCTAAGGAATAATTAGAAAATGTTAATACAAAGTTATTTACCCCAGAAGTGCTGGGCTAGATGGGGTTCAGTGCATAGCACTGGGTCCCGGGTTCGATTCCCGGCAGGGTCGGGAATTTTAACTATCATTGGTTGATTTATCTGTCAAGGGGGCTGGGTGTATATGTTGTCTTCATCGTAATTTCATCCTCATCACGACGCGCAGGTCGCCTGCGGGAGTCAAATCGAAAGACTTTCACCTGCTCAGCCAAAAATGTCCTCGTACACTCCCGGCTCTAAAAGCCATACGCCATTTTATTTTTTTCAGTGGAGTGAGATTAAGTTGTCATGGGTTGTGTTGTTCCATATTGTAGAAGTCATTCATGTAAAGGGACCAGGTTATTTATATTCCCGAAAGATAAGAAAAGGAACGCAAAATGGGTTCCAAATTGTCGACCTGATAAGTGGCAGCCCACGGAACATTCTAGCTGTGTAGGTTAGTATAACCTTTGCTAGATAAAAATAAATAATCACCAAGTTTAATTATATTTGCTTTTGTGATGTAGTCGCCAGTGTGATTAGCTGCCACCCTTGGAGACCCGGGTTCGATTCCCTGCTCTGTCACAAAAAAAGAAAAGTGGATTTACTACTCCATCGTCTCCAGTTATTCCCATCTTAATTGGATGTAATCCACTACGTGAGCCGGACTAAACCATACTTTACGTCCGAGTGAGTTGGGAGTGCAAACTGGACCGTCCTGTGTCCAGAGTAGCGGGTACAAATTCGTTGTACTTACTCACCGGCTGGGTGATTGGGGCCCGTACGGAACAGGATTTTATTCATTTCTATCCTACAGTACGAGCGGAAGTAGAAATAGAAAAGCAGCTACAATTTCATATACGTGTAGTCAGAACCGAAGGGACTTCAAAAATCCCACTTGTCTTGACCGGGATTGGAACTCCAGGGCAACCTGTGGTGACGATCTCACTTTAGGGTCTTAGAAATAGCTGTATACATGTGTGGCAGTTCGGTTACAACGGATTACAATTGTCATGAATTTGTATACTCTTCAATTTCCTTTCCTTTTTCTGTACTCTATTACACTCCAGTTATTTCCAACTAATATCTTGGATACAGATATCCCCGACTCCATTTTCATGGACGTATTTCTTTAGTGTGGACATCCGATGTAAAGACCGGCATACCTCTCAAACTAAAGTTAACTACCTAAATGATCCACGGCAGAATACACGTGTGGCACAGGACCCACATGACGCAACTGCAATTTCAACCCGAAAAATGTAGCGAGCGTTGTGTACTTGAAGGCGCAGCTCCCATCAGTTCGACCTGCTGCGTGTGGTCACTTTCGTTCAACTCTGTTAGTTATTATCGGCAACAATTCTTATTATTCATGCTCCGTAGTGTAACGGTTAGTGTTATTAGCTGCCGTCCTCGGGGGCCCCTGTTAGATTCCCGGTACTGCCAGAAATTTAAGAATGGCAGGAGGGCTGGTATGTGGTTAAAATGGTAGGTACATGCAGCTCACCTCCAATGGAGGTGTGCCTGAAAAAGAGCTGCACAACCTCGGGATGAGGACACGAGTTTAATTTACTATGGGCGGAATGTATAGGCGTTAGTTTTGGCCGTAGCCTGAAGAGTAGAACAGTAATAAGGACTCACCTTGCTGCTTGGTGCGGTACTGCTCGTCATAGAGATGGTAAGCCCTAGCATGAGCGATAAGCAAATGATGAGTGGCGAGGTAGTCCCCGACACCGGGCTTCTTGATCCATGGAGCTTGAATGTACGATCCATCGCCAGCGTATCCAGACACGAATGATAAGGGTTCATTGAATGTGATCCACCATTTGACCTGAAACCAACAGCATTTATTGTAATACATGGAAGTTTTGATTGTATGTTATGGAATCTTTGTTTTAATCTCACAGTCCGTCTTCCCGTTTTTTATGTTCGTTCCTGAATTTTCCTTCCCCTCTGTCTGTCATAGACTGAAATTATTTTCCATTTGAGGGAGAAAACGAGATCTGTTTGGACATGGTTGAAAATGAGTGACGTCTATTTTCCGAAACAAATTGTTGTGGCGAGCTTGTTTTATGAACATGTGCATGAATTATTTGAAGTGTATACAAGGGTACGGATTTACATTTTAACTTCCCATATTTTTTCTAGTTAAACATTCGCGGATCGTGAATTTTATTCCTTTTTTGTGCTAAAAATATATACAGTTTTATTGGATTGTTTCAGAACATTGAATTAGAAATAGATTCAATTATTTCCAATACCATTACAACACCTTTAATTTTATTGTTAAATTGCTGTTAATTATGTCCTACCGTAGAGGTAGTTTGTTTTAACCTTTTATACCAGGTGACTCAAATAGGAGCAATAGTAAAAGTTAGAACAAATCCCTGCGTCATAGCAAGTCTGGAAGTGCGAATGTGAAGAACGGCAGCTTTTATAAACAACATTCAATGCCCGTTGTCTAACTTCACCGTATAAACGACTATCATTGCAGTCTGAATTGTTTCCGGATATAAAGCATTTTGGAAAAGAGAATGCTAGTGGTTAAACATCATGCTAGCACATCGATGGTTTCCGGTGACGCAAGGAAGGATTGGGAAGATAGCGTCGAGGCTCTAATTAAGGTACATCCCCAGCATTTGTCTGGTCGGAAAATGGGAAACTAAAGAAAACTATCTTGAGGGCTGTCGACTTTGGAATTCAGATCCACCACCTCCTGAATGCAAGCTCATAGCTTTGCGATCTTCACCAAACGGCCAGCTTGGTCGGTAATAACACAAAAATGTCCACTGATATAACTTTGATGCATTTATGGAACAAGTATCTCCTATAAAAAAATCAAAACTTTGTTTTGCATTCCACTACTACACTACTGTACTTTCCTCTCCTGAAGGGGGAGGCGGGATTCCTAGACGGTGACGCCATCTCTCAGGCCAGGAGATTTGTATCGGAGGAGATGTGCGGAGAAGATGAGAGGGTTGGCGGCCGTGGCCTACTAGGAACTGACCCGGTATTCACCTTAGTGCAGGAGAATGGAAAACCATTCTCAGGACAGCCGACAGTGGGGACCAGCCGCTCTCCATCTCTGCCAAATATAGAGGCGTACAGCCACAGCAGACACGTAACCACCCCCTATCTGCTCAGTTGGCTGGTCGGAGTGCAGAGCTGTCGGATCACGGACCAGCCGTTGCCACTGTACATCCGCCGACCTTGCGCTCCAACGGAAGAATGATTTTTAACAAAGTTAAGGTAGGTGAAAACGACAGCACTCCACCGGAGATAAAAACAAACATTGAATGAGGTTTTTATTTTCACGCACTTAATATAGGCTTCTTAATTATACAGGGCGGGGAAAATAAAACTGACCCGGAAAATATTTACAACAGGACTGACGCGGCATTGATCTTTATTAATGAACATCGGAGAAGATGCTAGAAATGGCCACCATTGATGTCGATGCAACGTTGTATTCGATTTATGAAACTGTGAGACTCCCGTAGCAGCTCTCACTGAAGGATAGCAGCATTAGCGTTTTCAGTGTTCTACTGTAGCGCTTCCAGTGTGTGAGGATTATTGGAGTACACCTGACCGTTAAATTTGCTCTACAGGTAGAAATCATAGGGAGAGAGAGCAGGCGATCGAGGTGGCCATTCGATAGCACTGCCTCTGCTGATCGTCCTCTTCTCACCGAACACCTCATGCACTCGTGACAAGGTTGTCAAGGCGATGTGTGCTGTTGTTTCGTTTTGCTGGGAGTTGATCCACATATGAATTAAACAGTGTTTGGACATAGCGGTTAGCACTAACAGTTTGGTAAAAGAATCGTGTTACGATGCGGACACCAGACATTGCGCACCACACACCGATCTCGAGATTATGCAACGGCTTTTCGACGTGCTGATGGAGATTTTCTGATGCATAATGGCACGTGTTCTGTGAGTTCACGTACCCTGACAGGCTGAACCAGGCCTCATCTGACGAAATGAGAAACTGCGGATCCTGACTCCAATTCACTCAGAAACCACCGGCAGAACTCAACCCGCGAAGGTTCGTCTGCATGCTTTAACGCATGCACAACAGTAAATTTGTAAGGAAACAGAAGCAGGTCCTCTCTGATAATGCTTCGACACGATGCTCTCTTAATTCCCATTTGCGCAGATGAACGGCGTTGAGATTTCGTTGGACTCCATTCCAGCAATGTTTTCTGATATTCGAACTCTTTTCGGATAGTTACGGTTTTTATTCGCTACAGAGCCCGTCATAGCGCTATTTTGCTACTAAGTTTTGCATTGCAGACTATTCTGGAAGTTTTGCCAAAACACTTCCATTCTAAAACTCATGGGCAAACAGTTCCGGACAGGTTTCTCACGAATCGTGCTTCGCATAACACTCGAAAATGAACACGCGCTGTTTAATCGTGAGCACCATTTCGTGTTGCATTAAACTGGTCACTAAACACGTCTGCTCCTCTCACTCACTCACACGTAATGACACAGCGACGTACTCGGGACAAACCCTGAAAAAGATGCGCACGCGCAGACTTGTGACAGCACTCGATTGGTGCATCGAAATCACAGTTTCCAGCATTTCCTGTGATGGGCAGTTCTGCTGTTCATTGACAAGGGTCAATTCCGCGTCACTGATTGGTGTATCGAAATCACAGTTTCCAGCATTTCCTGTGATGGGCAGTTCTGCTGTTCATTGACAAGGGTCAATTCCGCGTCGCTGATTGGTGCATCAAAATCACGGTTTTCAGCATTTCCTGTGATGGACAGTTCTGCTCTTCATTAACAAGGGTCAATTCCGCGTCACTGATTGGTGCATCAAAATCACGGTTTCCAGCATTTCCTGTGATGGACAGTTCTGTTGTTCATTAACAAGGTTCAATTCCGCATCACTGATTGGTGCATCAAAATCACGGTTTCCAGCATTTCCTGTGATGGACAGTTCTGCTGTTCATTAACAAAGGTCAATTCCGCGTCTCTGATTGGTGCATCGAATTCACGGTTTCCAGCATTTCCTGTGATGGGCGGTTCTATTCATTAACA
Organism: Anabrus simplex; assembly: GCF_040414725.1. NCBI lineage: Eukaryota > Metazoa > Arthropoda > Insecta > Orthoptera > Tettigoniidae > Anabrus > Anabrus simplex. Next base: position 1,637,721,574 of record NC_090265.1, on the reverse strand, counting down.
AGGGTGAATTCCGCGTCAGTCTTGTAAAATACTTTCTGGCCCAGTTTTATTTTGCCCACTCTATATATATATATATGTGCGTCCTGCTCCGCGGACTTAAGTCGGCAATATCAATTTTAGCAGAGCTGAGGAAATTGTCCAGGGACGGATCCAAATCGTCAGATTAAAATAGAAAAAAAGTAAATTTACAGAGAGCATCAGTGTCGAGGGCGATATGATAATATACAAGTAATCACTGTGAATTGTAATGTGGCGTTACAAAATGATAATAGGTAGGCCTGTCGCCAGTTCAACATAAATGACAAAAGTTTCCTTATTATGATAATACACAGACAAATTGACCTTATGGAGGAGGGAAGAGAGAGAGAGAGAGAGAGAGAGCGCGTAAATGTTCAAAGGCCCAGCTCCTGGTGTCAATTTAATTTATGATCACGAATAGGTTCGAGTTTTCGAAAACATCTGTTGTGAGACTCTCTTAATCCCTAAACATATATTCAACACACCGCCCCTCTCATAAATTAACAGGCCGTAGCTCGTAGCATCTCCCCGCTCTTCCTTCCCTTTCGACGGCCTTGTGGTGTTTCTTGGTTTCTAGGGAGGGACAGCTCATTCCTAGTATGCTGACTTCTTACCAAAGTGACCACGGATTAGAGCGCATGTGCAATTATTTCTGCTACGTGTTTAACATCACATTAACATCTGCAGTTTTCGTCGACGATGGGACAGGAAAGGACCAGTACTGGGAAGGTGGTGAGAGTGGCCTTAAGATACACGGTGTAAAATTGGGAAAACACAGAAAACCATTTTAGGAGTGCCGACTGTGAGCCTCGAACTCACCTTCTCCCGAAAGCAGGAGCATGTGAGTTTTTCGAAACGGACAATCGCGTTTCTTTGGTTCAGGAATAACAGAAAGAAAGCCACGAGGCTCATCCTTGGGGACAACGGGTGGAGGTGTACAATAGATGGGAATACGGTAATTAACCTCTTCCGAGAAACAGCACAAAAGAAGACTAGTGACCTAACGGACAGCAATTCTCGTCCACCACAGAACACTCCAGACGTGAAAACTAACCATATGACGCCAAAGGAAGTCAACTACGTCTTCGAAATGCGAGAACACAGCCCCTTAGGACGATAGTTTAATTTACAAACACTGGAAAACGGTTGATTCGGCCTGCACACTGCTGGCACGTATTTTCAACATTTGCCTGAAGATGGGAGCAATCAATTACCATACTCATCTATAAAAAAGGTGATCTGCATGACATCACCAAATGGCGTCCTATCGTAATGCGGAGCATTTATAAGATATATTCAGATTCCTTTGTTAGCGAAAAGGATCACCACCTGGATGATGGAGAATAATGTATTAGCGCCAGCGCAGAAAGAGTTGCTGCCTCACGACGGAGTATTTGAACACAACTTCACGCTCGAAAACAAAATTCGATTAAGCTAGATCAGAGAAAGGCCATTTTGTGGCTAAGTAGATTTCTATAATGCTTTTGGACCCGTGCTGCATGACGCCATCTTTGCGGCTTTGGATAGAAATGGAGCTGGCGCGGAACTTAAAAAGATCATTAAAGACATGTATTACTCGCGCAACTTTAATGATACCTGGGCTTGCTAGTGCTGAATCGGTAGAACTCGATTATCTTCGAGATTCGTATTGACGACCTTTGAAACACAAACTATGGATAGCTTATGAATCGCTGTGAGACATCTGGCATACACTTCACGTACTAGTACTGTTATTGTTTACACAGCAAAGCCAAACTATAGAATTCATGCTAGGAACAAGATTCTCATCGAGATTTGGTATATAATGTTGTTTGTTGTTTGTTTAAGATAATAAAGGTTTAGAAAATTCATATCGATCGATCATACTATGGATTCAATTCAGATTTCATTTCCATTCATTTGGCAGTATTACCGGAACCGGGAGAGCTCCCTCCTTACTCCTCAAACTCGTAACACCAGGTATTACTAAAAGTTGCGAGATTAATACACTGGTTTATTCACTCGTGTACTTAGAGAGGATGGGGTCACAGGTAACATCTCAGTTGGGTGTGGAGTCTGACAAAGTTGCCCAATTAGTGGAATCCTATTTAACCACGCTATTGTCCTCTTTATTCGAGCAACACAGGGCTAGAATTAAGACCATCAGATTCTTGTCTATGGTGATGACTTGGTTTTATTTATCTGACAATCCGATAAAACTCCAAGAGAACATTAATGTCATCAATAACCTGTCAAAGAAGATCAATATACGGCTTAAGGCTTCGACGTCCTTCAGATTATATCTGTCTGGTGAGACACCCATTAGGACGAGGAACTCCATCTTCAAGATTGACGATGAAGAACTAAAGGCACTCAAAGATAGAGAGTTTGAAAAGTTCCTTGGGAAGCCTGTTGGTTTTCACATTTCTTCCAACACAAAAGAACCGGCTGATCTTGTTTTCATAGCACAAAATATTCTATACTCTAAGTTGGCACTCTGGCAAAGAATCGATTCTCTGAAAGCATTCTTCTATCCATCTTTGCAATTTCTAGTGAGGGACACCCGATATCAGAAAGCACAATGGTCGAAATTGGATGACATTATTAAGGCCGAGTTTAAGAAGACCCTTTACCTACCTCAAAGAGGCCTCTAACGACTATTTGTATGGTCCTACTAAGTCAGGATGTCTTGGCTTACCGGTAACGGAGAGTGATTCAGATTATCACCTTATTGACAACGCCTTCAGGCTCCTTACCTCAACTGATGTTTGTACAGCGGAGCTTGCGTTAGAGGACCTTAAGACCTTGGTCCAAAACAGACTTGGAACAACTTGGAACACCTTTTGTTCATGGAGATATCTCTGCTCATCTGAATGGCCGGAACGAGGGAGTGTTCAAATGGAACACAATCTGTCTGGACTCCAGCTCGTAAGGCATCAGCCAGAAATGAGATCAAATGGAACATGTAGGGCTTGGAACCATATAACCATCTGTTACCATCAAAGAGACCTTGCAGAGGAATGATCGTCATAAGGTGCTACAGACACTCAGAATGAAACTTCAGTCGAAGCACCTTAATGGACTGATCGGCTTGCCCAACCAAGGAAAAGTTTTAGAATGCGTAGTCGTTGACACAGCAAGCTCACATTTTCTACGGACTGGTCTGTTTACTAGATTTGCGGACTGGAAATTCATCCATAGAGCTAGGTTCAATTTATTACCGCTCAGTGGGAGTCGTCGTACAACAGCTAACGGTAATAAGTGCAGAAGATGTGTTTGCGAAAATGAGACCCTGCCTCATGTAGCCATTACATGAAATAGTCAGCAGAGACATAATGCTGTAGTCTTCAGGGTAAGAAGGGCAGCTGCAACGAGGTTTAATATGTTCAGCGATAACCAGGTTGTTCATGACAACTGAACACCAGACCTGGTTGACGGAAAGATGGTAAGGCTTTAGACGTTTCAGTATCATTCGATCACAGAAAATCCGTCTTCGAAGTTGCCCGACAGGTCAAAAGAGAAAAATACGCGCCCTTGGCGTTTTACTGTTGTAAAGGTGGACGCTATCTTAGCTGGGCCATTGGGATTTTGGGATCCAGCTAATGATAAAGTGCTACGTTCCAACTGTAGCAAGACATCTGATGACTAAATTATGTGTCGGATCTTATTAGCTACACGCGCAACATCTATGTGGAGCATATTACTGGCACCCGATAAAGATTAATAAATACTCTAGGTAGGGTTTTCCCACGGTTTCTCTCAGTCTCTCAAGGTGAATACCAGGGTAGTGAGGTCATATGAAGCCGTGGTTTTGACATTAAAGTAGATATTGACTGCTATAACGATTTATGAGGACTACAACAGCGTAGTGAGTGTTTAGTGTTTTAGCCAGTGGTTTTTAATGGTAGTGTTCACGATGGAGAGACTATCTGGACAATTGGTTCCGTGACTTACGATCACAAGATTTATAATAAAATAAAATTGAGGATTTACCTGCTATTATCATTTGTTTCCATTATGATTTTTATTTTTTATTGTTTCATTCTTGAGGAGCTAAATGGCTAATACAGCTCAAGATTTTGCATAGAATATAAAATACAAATATGCCTGTTTTCTGCAAAATGTAACTTAAAAAGTCTCTTCAGTTTGTCGAACACTATACTACAAGAAACCAGTAAAAACACATTATTAAAGAAGGGATAAAATATACACTATTAAAGCTAGTATAGACTACAGTTCTACTCTACACAGCTTTGTATTACAGTATGTAAGTAGAGAGCAGTAGGTGTCTAGTAGATTTAGTTTGTAGTAAACTGCTGATGTGAGCATACAGCACTCTGTTTCTTTCTTCCTCAGGTGTGATCTATTTCTAAGGATGAATTTATTGGCAAAAGATAAAGTCTATCTTGAACAACCCATTCCTACCTATATTTCCAAAGAGTGTGGAAAATCCTTTCTCTTGGGGGTATCACAAAAGACGCAATGAGCTATTTTGTAAGTCAATTTTTCAATGCAAAGACTAAAAAGACAGGTCAAGAAAGCTTACAACGATCAACGCCATGAAGATGCGTGTAGTGTAACTTCATCGAGATGAAAATTGAAAGAGCTCAAACGTACTCGAGCAAGTACTGTTTTATTTGTTTAAAATGCACCTCTGCGAGAGATTTTCAAATCTTCCTCATTGTCTGTCCCTGCTACAAGTTCTGTTACTTTGCGCACACCTCAATATAGAAGCAGGATGATGATGATGAAGACGAAGAAAAGGAAGAAGATGTCAACGTTTCTTTACCGTCAGAGCTTTTTAATTATACTTCATTTTTTAAGCCTATTACAAGTTCCGTCATCATGCAAACATCTCCGGAAGAAGAGAGGCAATATTAGGTAGAAGAATATTTCAACGCTTCTTTGCTATCAAAACACGTTAAGTTTGTACCTAGAAACGCTACTGCAGAAGCACGAACTACATTAAAACACATTTTACTGATTCCTACACATCAACTGTTTGCATGTAAACTCAATGTTAACAACAAGCCTCTGTTACCCTTTGTAGACGTAATATACTGTAAAGACCCCAACCTACTCGTAAAACATTTGCAACTTCTAAGAGCCTCTTAAGATGCTGGTTATTTTACAAATTGAGCAATAATTATGTTGTGCGGGAATATTTGAGTAATAGCTCTTCACAGTGAAGACCTCGCCTGTAAGCTATCTCTCGACAGTACAGCACCCTATACACCTTGTTATGTTCCTGCCCGCCACATGCTGTTTCCCTCCTTAGGGTGTCCATTTCGCCTCTAGTGTAGAGCCAGCCTCGAGCCCAGATAAAGGAGAAGAGACACCGTAAATACTAGAGAAATGTAAATGCAATATCCGTGCGTTAGGTCCCCAGTTTTAGTCTGATAAAACAATTAGATAGTAGGTTAAATGTTGTGAATCCCTGAGGTAGCTATGTATACGCATTAGTCCCATAGGAGCAATGCAACAGCTATATTTTTTGCATCGTGCTACGGGTAAGTATTATTTCTTAAAACATTATGTTCTAGTTATATGTCTCGGAAATGTCAGAATATCAGCTCTTTCATTAGGCAAGTAGCGTGAAGTCTTTTCTGTTCTGAACACAAAGTTTTTAATCTCTAAGTGATGTAAACATATTGTCGGGTGCTATAAATCTCTAGAGTTCAAATCTGTAAGCTGTAAAGTTAAAATCAGGAATTGAGTGTTTCTGACTTTAGCATCCTTTAACACTTTAGTGTATATTAGTGCTCTTTAGTGTCCTTTAGTACCCTTTAGCCCTTTAGTGTCCTTTACCTTCTTAGTATCCTTTAATGTCCTTTAACCCAGTAGCCCTTTATTACTCTTTGTCCCTTTAGCCCGTTAGTGCCCTTTAGCCCTTTAGTGCTCTCTAGGCCATTAGTGATCATTAGCTCTTTCTTGCACTTTAGCCATTTGGCACTATAGTGCCCTTGATCCCTTTAGCTTTTTACTCTAAAATAATTTAAAGTACCATGCAACACTTTTTTTAACGTTCAAGGTTATTTTTACTCCAAAACTTTGAAAAGAAACTGTTAGGGGTAAGTTGATATATAACCAGTTAGAGGATAGGCTAATTTATTTTATAAATTTTAAGCTACAAATCTGTTTTCTATGATGATCGGTTGAGGATATAATGCATTTTGAAGTTAAGAAATGTGTTCACCCCCATCCTATAATTGTTATTCTGAAAGTCATTTAAAATAACATCCAAGACTTTTTTTGCCATAAGAAATACATAGGCTACATTTAGACCCTAGTTACGAAACAAATTATTGAACAATTTGGATCGGGAATTCGCCACTTGAATCTGTTTGCATAACATGCATGAAGCTCATGCAGAAAATAAAGGCAAGCAGTGTCCGTTCTGTCATAAGAAATACGAGAGCTGCATTTAGGCTACTAGCAACGAAACAAATTGTAGGATAAACATGAAAGTTAATAAATTAGATCGGAAATATACCACTGAAATCAGTTAGCATAAGTTCTAAGCTTGTAGCTCATCCAGAAAGGAAAACGCAGTGTCAGTTCTGCCGTAAGAAATATATGGGCCACATTTAGGCCCATAATTAAGGATACAAATTATTGAACAAATATGAAAGTGAATAAATTGGAACGGAAACTCACCACTTGAATTCTTTGCGTAAGTTATAAGCTTGTAGCTCATGCAGAAAAGAAAGAAAAGCAGTGTCAGTTCTGCCATGAGAAATACCTAGGCTACATTTAGGCCACTAGCAACTGAACCTATTTTCGAATAAACATGAAAGTTAATAAATTAGTTCGGAAACATACCACTGAGATCAGTTAACATACGTTCTAAGCTTGTAACTTGTACAGAAAAGAAAGAAAAATCAGTGTCAGTTCTACCATAAGATATGACTTATATAGGCTACATTTAGCCCCCTAGCAACGAAACAAATTATCGAACAACCATGAAAATGTGTACATTGTATCGGAAACTCACGACTTGAATCTGATGGCGTAAGTTATATGCTTGTATCTCACGTAGAAATATAAATAACCAGTGTCAGTTCTATCGTAAGAAATACACGGAATACATTTAAAACCCCTAGCAATGAAACATATTAGTGGCTACTCCTTCAAACTCATACAGTTATGAAAAAGAAGCATGCAGTGTTGTACAAATTTCTAAGTTATCACCATTCTAAAAGGAAGTATTTCTCGCGCAACTTTTAGTGATACCTGGTATCCCTAGTGCTGAATCGATAGACCTCGGTTATCTTTGAGATTCGTATTGGCAACCTTTGAAACACAAACTATGAATCACTTATGCCTCGCCGTGAGACTTCTGCGTACACTTTACGTACTAGTACTGTTGTTGTTTACACAGCACAGCCAAACTATAGAATTTATGCTAGGAACAAGATTCGCATCGAGAAATGTTATATAATGTGTGTGTGACACATTTGTTAGCTTAAGATAATAAAGGTTTAGAAAATTCATATTGATCGATCATACTATCGATTCAATTCAGATTTGATTTCCATTCGTTGGCAGTATAACCGGAACCGAGAGAGCTCCCTCCTTACTCCTCACTCCCGTAACACGAGGTATCACTGCAAGTTGCTACTTAGTATCCGGTTATCCGAAAAAGTAAGCTTCTCAGCTACAACATAGCCTTCTGCTCAAAAATTACGCTACACTGCAAGCAATACGAGTGACGTCATCCTATTGCCTCAAGCACGGCCAACTCGGTAGGAAGTTCCACCACAGATTATCAGAGGTACCTAGATGCGCACGGCCGCCATCTTGCACATTAGCCTCTGCCCCAGCCTCCTCTACATATTTTACTGAGTATCTCGCTAGATTAGCTCTGTCTGTGAGTTTAAAATATTTAAACATAATCTCTTGTAAATAGCGAAACAACACTTTGGTAGTATTCAGAATCATTATGCTGATAAGAAGAGAATATGGAAATGTAGATCCAATAATAATAATAAATATATCAGCAGATTAACGCTAGTTAGAAATTGGTCCTTTGCATAGCAAAAGTACTTTGGTGCTATCCTCAGTCATTACACTAATAAGAGTATGCAAATGTGGATCCAGAAACAATAACTTGCAGATTAACGGTAGCTATGAGCTCTATGTTCAAACAGAATCTCTCCTTGGTCTTGCCTTCACTCAACGCACGTGCCTACTTTGAACACCAGGCCTGTATTCTAGAACTCTTGAGCTGACGTTGCTATGCGTACAGCCGATAATTTCTTCATCCGATTCATACAGCGGGCGAATTTGGTGCCAATGTCTTGAAAAGGTTGGTTTCAGGGCCTTAAAACTTGGTCCCATAGGGACCTACCGAGATTTGTTCTTCGCGTCGTGAGGCTTACACGAGCTCTGCCTCATTCTAATTTATTTCTCCTGTATTAGCCTATGCTAATGTGCCAAAGGGCCCAAATCACCTATCTCACGGGAACCCTTCCGTATTCTGGAGTGATACACACCGGTAGCCTGTATTGATCTGAATTGCATTGTCTTTCAAATGGTGAAAGAAATTTCAAAACCGGTCCCCTAGCTTCTGAGATTGCCCATCACATGTACAAAAACTCACATTTTCTTTATAGGCTCCGTGCGCTGGTGGGAGAAATGCACCGCTGCGCTGCGAGTGGCGAACTTTGTAAGTTAATGCGTTTCACCGCGTGCTGTCATGGCCGACTAAATAATAACAGTGGGATTTCAGAGTGTTTTATGCAACAAACTTGCAGAAAGTGGTCATGTAATAAATATACAAGAAGAGCAGTTCGCAGGAAATAGCAACAGAGCAACAGAACTTCAGATGTAATCAGAAAGAAACATTGGTTCACTAGATATCCTACCATTTCAAGATAGAGGCAACGCAGTAATTTATGTATTAGTAGCGGTGATAATGTATTAGTGTTCATATACAGATTCAACAATGCTGTCTTAAGAAAAATATCCTTGGTCTATTTCTAATGCGATATCACGTTAGCGTAGGTTAATGCTGTTAGGGAGGCGATTCATTTTAATTTTAATTAATTTAAAACCTAACCACGTGTTCTAACGAAGGTCTTGGTAACAATCGTTATTATTTCATGAAGGCGAATAATTGTTTCCGTGAAATGTAAGCATATTTGAGCTGTTGCTTATGCAGTTTGCTCAGAACATGTCACCTCGCGTTCTGATCGATCGTGTGAATGGTCTCAACCTCGCATCTCAAACGTAGGGAAAGAGAGCTACAACAAGGGGAAGAGAGTGGAGGAACTTTTTCTGATAAAAAAATTCAGGTTTGATGTGGGACGCATTGAAATTCCTGATATTGAAACCGCATGCACACTATCAAAAATTATGCATGAGAAGAAAAGTTCAGAATCACTTAAAGTTGCCAATAAGTGATTATTTATATTGTGTGTCTGTATTTACAATATGATCAAGTCCACCTCTGTAATATAACGGTTGGCGCTACTGGCTACCTTCCTCGGGGGCCCGAACTTGAATCCTGACACTGCCAGCTCATTTCCATTAGGCATGTGCTTGAAAAGAAATGCGCCACCTCGGGACGAGGACATGAATTTACGGATGTAAAATACTATGTTTCTGTGAACTATTGATACTGCGTAATGGAGGCCTATTTGTGTGATTATATTTGTCTACTGCCTTTCCAAATACATTTCGTTTGGTTGTAACGGAATACTATAAAATTTCACACTTTGTTCGGTAGTACAGTACATTATTATTATTATTATTATTATTATTATTATTATTATTATTATTATTATTATTATTATTATTATTATTATTCTACTGGCTATAATTATGACTACGGCGATACAATACAATGAGTATGTTTTATGATGTGTGCGATGTAAAAATGATGGCCTACTGCAGCTTGCTTTGCAGATATAACATTGCTATAATATTTTCTTCCTAATTGTTAACCTATTTGTAAAATGATTAAAATACATGTTGTAGAGAGTTATTTTTGTAATAATTAAAATGTATAAATCCATAATTACTTCTTGCGATTTACTGCTATGATCCACCATCTTTTCAAATGACTTTCATGAGGCCGTGAAGAAAACATTTGTATTACATTATCTATTATTGCAGCCAACAACAAGCATATAGTTCTGCCCGAAATTTATGACATTAATATATAGTCAACTGAAGACAGCATTGTAAAGTTATTCTTCTTCTTCTTCTTCTACTACTACTACTACTACTACTACTACTACTACTACTACTTATTCCCTTCTTAATTTATTTATTGGGTTTCGCTTTCGCGTTATACCCAGCCACTAGTCGTTTTATTGAGTAAAGCCAAAACTATGAAGGATGATATATTAATTGTAAAGTGGGGAAAGGTAATAAATTAGCTGAAAAAATATACGTAGGTATCATATACTTTGTCAAAAACAAAACAAAATCAAACTTGGGATAAAGAATGTACAGGGACACAAGGTTCTACTCTTCATGTCAGTGTAATCTATCACAGCGATTATCTACATCATGAACATGACCGGATCAACACATAGGGGATGTGGTCTTAGATTCTAAAAACGGCTTTACAGTTCAGCTTAAGCCACGGTCGAGCGCGGACGTATTGCGTGGAGGGTCCCGGGAGTGGGAGTAGGGAGAGAGAGTTTTGAGTGCTGGAAGGTTATGTGGAGTTTATCGACAATGATTGGTGTGGAACAATACAGAGCAACTATAGGAAGATGGCAGGGTAGACAGAAGAAAGATGAAGTGATATCAGGTGGGTATAAAATGGAGATTAAAGGAGAATTATTGCTATCAGCGGCAGTGGTTATAATATTGCTATGGATTGGGGGGGTTGAGCTGAACCCAGGTCCGACATCTAGTGGAGATGAGATCTGGGAAGACATGGAAGAATTCAGAAAAATTATAAGAGAGGTGGTTGAGGAAGTCTGCCCCTTTGAGCAACTTAAAAATATGATTCAAGAACAAACCAGGGAGTTTGAAAAAATGAAGGTATGGTTACGAGAAAGGGCTGACGATACAACAGCACAAGTGAGGAAAAACCGCTGAAGAAGTTGCAACATTAAGGAAAAAAATAGGACGGCTAGATGAGGAGACGTTGAAACTGAAAGCAGAAGTGGAAGCCAACACTTTAAATCGCAGGAAGAAGTGCCTACTTATATATGGTGTGCTGGAGGAGTTGAGAGAAGATAAAGTGCTTACAACCTACAAAGTAGTGGACTTAATGCAGGGGAAATTGAAAGTAAATTTTAGTGAAGTGGACATTGATGATGTGCAGAGAGTGGGGAGAATTAGAGGCAACAGGGCTATCAAAGTTCAACTGTTTTCTACGCTGATGGCTGATGCTGTGTTAGGCAATGCGGGTAATGTGCAGAGGGAAAAATATGGATCAAGAGAGACGTGGGAATGGAGGCGATTAGGAATGAAAAAATACTGAGAAAACACAAGATACGAGCTATAAATCAGGGGCTGAGAGCAACGATCAAAGGACAGGAACTAGTGGTGACAGGCAGCAACTGGAAGAGAACCTGGTCTGTGAACAGATTGCTGGACTTAGAAATGAAGATAAAACAAGACGAAGAAGAAGAGGGAAGAGCAGCGATCAGTAGCGATGATAGGCAAAACACCAAAGGTATCAGTAGTCTATGTGAAGTGAGGCAGGGAGAGGGGCAAAGTGAAAATGGGACAATAATCAGTGAAGAGTATAGGCAGGAAAATGAAAGCAGTGAAGTAAGAGAAGCGAAGAGTAAAAAGGTAAGGTCAGGGGCGATCTGGGAGAGTATGGATCTGAGTAGGAGCAGAGGGAGAAGCAGAAGTTTAAGGGACCTGAGTGGAGCTCAAGTGGGAGGCAAAGGAAACCAACAGAGTGAAGATAGGGATGAAATGGCGGTCAAGAGAGTTGGTAGAGAAGCAGAAAGGCACAGAAAATTGACAGACATGCGGGGTACAGGTGAAAATAAGAGGGGTGTTGTTACTCGAAGCAAAAAACATTAGTGTATTGAATAGCGAAGTTAAAGATGGTTTGACGACAGAATGTAGAGTTGAGAAATGATGTTCGTTGGCATGACAGAATAAGTGAAGACGGTAGAGTTTATTGAAATGTGGTGTTGGAGAAGTATTGAGAAGAGGTGGTGTATTTATTTTTGTGGCATGAGTTATTGATGTGTTGTGTTGAATTACGAGTAATTTGTTAGTAAGGGATGAAGTAGTAAGTGGTAGATGGTAGAGTGATGGTAGATGTGTTGGTATGGAACCTAAGAGTAAGTGGTGGTGTATGTATTGTTGTAGTATGATTTAATGATATGTTGGTATTGAAATATGAGTAAGTTGTTAGTATGGTATGAGGTGTAAGTGAAGGAGGTTTAGTAGATTGAAATGTGGTGCTGGAGAAGTATAGAGAAGTGGTGGATGTATTTATTGTTGTAGTATTATTTATTGATGAATGAATGTTGAAAGGTGGGGTTGGAGAAGTAGGGAAAATGGTGGTGTATTTATTGTTGTAATGTAAAGATGGTAAAAGCTGTGAGTAAGAGATGCAGTGGTAAGTGAAAGTGGCTTGGTATTTGGAAATGTAGTGTTAGATAAGTATAGGGAAGTGGTGGCGTATCTATTGTTGTAGTATTATATATTGGTGAATATGTGTGATATTGGATTGATGGAGCGAGGAAGTGGTAAGTGAAGTTGGCTTGATGTTGAAATGTGGTGTTGGAGAAGTATAGAGAAGTGGTGGTGTATGAGTAATTTGTGAGTAAGGGTTGAAGGTGTAAGTATGCTAAAGTGATGGTAGTTGTGTTGGTATTGAATTATGAGTAACTTGTGAGTAAGGGATGAAGGTGAAGGGATGGCGGTTTTGTATGTTGAAATGTGGTGTTGGAGAAGTATAGAGAAGTGGTGGTGTATTTACTGTTGTAGTATTATTTATGGAGGTATTATTGATTAAGTCTTGGAGAAGTATGGAGAAGTTGTTAAGTTATAGAAGGACTGATGGTATATTTTCACGGGAAACCTGATGGCAAATTTATGTGATGGTATTGAATTGATGGAGCGAGTAAGTGGTAAGTGATGTTGGCTTGATGTTGAAATGTGGTGCTGGAGAAGTATAGAGAAATGAGGGTGTATTTATTGTTGTAGAATTATTTATTGATGGGCTATTTATTCTTGTAGTGGGAAGATGGTAAAGTGATGGTAGTTGTGTTGGTATTGAATTATGCGTAATTGGTGAGTAAGGGATGAAGGTGAAGGGATGGCGGTTTGGTATGATGAAATGTGGTGTTGGAGAGTATTATTTATTGATGAAGTGATGGTAGTTGTGTTGGTATTGCATTATGAGTAACTTGTGAGTAAGGGATGAAGGCGAAGGGATGGCGGTTTGGTATGATGAAATGTGGTGTTGGAGAAGTATAGAGAAGTGGTGGTGTATTTACTGTTGTAGTATTATTTATGGAGGTACTATTGATTAAGTCTTGGAGAAGTATGGAGAAGTTGTTAAGTTATAGAAGGACTGATGGTATATTTTCATGGAAACGGGATGGCAAATTTAATGTGGAGTGTGGCTGGGTTTTTAAATTAGATTAGGTAGGGTTAAATATGAAGTGCAGAAACAGAGAAGTAGCACAAGGATAAAGTTGCAACATGAGCAGATGAATGTAAACAAAGTCCAGACTGGTGATGTAAGGGAGTGTGGACTCGGCGATCCGGAGTGGGTCAAGCAGAAGTACAATAGCGGTGAAGGAATGTGCCGTGACGGCAAGGATGAATGTGACGAAAGTGCTGAGTGTATAAGGACACGAGTAGAGTATAATTTGTCTTTTATATTTTATTTAAAGAACATAATTTGGAGTGGCAATAGATATATTTAGGGGAGACGATGGACGTGACATGAAGGTACGGAGGATGACTACTGTGTTGACCCAAACTTGGTGGGTCAAGTTTCCGGAGTATCCAACGGACTTCATGGCATATCCAAGGAGTACGTTTGGGGTTTATTACTATTATTATTATTTCCGTTTGTATTATTAATTTTATTAGGAATTTGTGTTGGTAATTTCTGTTGGTGGAATTTGGTGGCTTAGGATGAACATTGTTATTTTTCTCATTCAGTGGATCGATTGGGTATTTGGTTACTGTGATCTGGATGATAATAATAATAATAATAATAATAATAATAATAATAATAATAATAATAATAATAATAATAATAATAATAATAATAATAATAATAATAATAATAATAAAGAATAAAGTATAAAGAATAAAGAATACGGCTTTAGACAAGAACATAGAGAGGGATTCAGCGATAGAGGTCTACTATAAAATGACTCAATACGTAAACATGACCCATATTCCAGCTTCTTGTGGTCAGCTGTTGATGAAGGTGCCCCTACGTAGTTCTCGTAATTTCCACCCGCAGCAGCACATTGCTATACGCGCGGAGTCTATAGGCTACATGGTGGTCGGAAACAACGTGAACCGAATATATGAGCGTTAGAGCGTTGGTCATACTGTAAGGAAATTTGAAAAGAATAAGTCGATATCCTGCGCCATTGTCATTTAATCAGCTGCTAAAGTTAGCCAATCAGATCGCTTCGCGGACGAATTCAATGGGCTTTGCGAGGCGATGTTGCTAAATCAGCACGTGGCTTGCTTGGGCTTGAGAGCCATGCCAAGAAATGTGCATCAAGCACTAACGCACCGTGCGTTTCAGCCAATGTCACCGTAGCGTGCTTGCTATGGTCCGAGCCTATCTGCAGAGAGGTCTTGTTGAAGTCGCTACCCTAGAGAAGCTGCTCTCAAGCAGGTCGTAAGCCACGTGCAGATTTAGAACATCTCAAGTCGCCCGCTAAGCGATAAGATTGGCTAATTTCAGCACCTGATCAAATGACAACGGCGTGAGATATCTAATTATTTATTTTCAATTATTTATCAGTATGAGCAAATCTCTAATGCTCATATATCCGATTCACATTGTTTCCGACCACTCTGTATAGAAGTATAGATTATAATTTCAAAATGAACAAAAGTTTATGCTCTCCGATTTTACACGGACTCTTCCGTAGCTCTTTCGGCTTTCCAGGGACTATTTTCTAACCATTTTACTTCCCTGAATATCTGCTGTATGACACGATTTCTTCTCAGACAGATGAACTTACCCGATCACCAAAGTTCTCGAACAAGACTCTGGCATAGTCCTCGAAGTAGTCAACAATGATGGGATTGGTCCATCCTCCCAGGTCCTGAAGCCACTGAGGGAGATCCCAGTGATACATAGTGACCTGTGAATAAAGATAAAATTATATACAAACTAGCAGTTACCCGCGGCTTCGCTCGTGTGGATTTCGTAATTTGTTAAAAATAATCGTTCCTTGATACTGTACTAAGACTAAATCTGAAAATCACTAAGGTATAAAAACTCACCGAAAAATTGTGTTTCATTTACCCCAGAAACTCTTTGTAAACCACGTTTGTGGTATTACCTTTTGCGGATAAGATGACCACGTGACATAGAACTATACATTGAGAAAAAATCTTTATTTTTAAAAGATATTCCAAATACCTATTTCCATGTCTGTAATATCTTCAGTTTTTGAGATATAAGTATCCCCACCCCTACCCCCACTTAAGTGGATTTTTCGAAGAAAGTATAAATGTTTCTTTATTTTTGAAGGAGGTTCCAAATACCAATTTTCACGTCAGTAACATCATCCGTTTTTGAGATATAAGTATCCTCATAAAAAGTAATTCAACTCCTTTTTAACTTTTCACTCCCGTTAGGTGCCTTTTTCAAAAACAAGAAAATACATGGTCCTGTACTTTTCAACGACTTTCAAAATACTAAGTTTCATGTCTGTTTTTTATATATCCTGTAGATATTCTGGTGCTCATTTTTAAAATCTTTGATTATGGTGTTTGTTGTTTAAAGGGCCTAACATCTAGATCATCGGTCCATTTTCAATTCTTTTTACCCTCTTAAGTGAATTTTACAAAAACAAAAAGTAATACGTGTTTCTTTATTTTTAAAGAAGATTCCAAATACCAATTTCCACGTCTGTAACATCTTTAGTTTCTTAAGATGCAAGTATCCTCATATTACTAATTCAACTAATTTTTCAATGCTTTCAACTCCCCCTAAGTAATTTTCCGAAAATAAAAGAATAAATGTTTCTTCACTTCGAAGAAAGATTCCAAATACAAATTTTCATGTCTGTAACATATTCAGTTTTGAAATAATTCAACTCATTTTTCACCCCCACGCCCCACTAAGTTGATTACCCCCCCAAATGCGTGTTTCTTTACTTTTAAAGGAGATTCTAAATACCAATTTTCACGTCTGTAACCTTCAGTTTTTAGGATATACGTATCTCTATAAAAGAAATTAACTTTTTCACTACTTATCACCCTCCCCCTTAAGTAAATTTTCCCCAAAACACAAAATACATGTTTCTTCATAAAGGAGTTTAACAATACTAATTATCATGACTAACATTTTCACTTTTGAGATATACGTATCCTCATAAAAAGAATTCAACTCCTTCTTCAACCCAACCACCCTAAATTGATTTCCCCCAAAATGTGTGTTTGTTTATACTAATTTTCACGTCTGTAACATTAGATTTTTTTTCGATATAAGTATCCTCATACAAATAATTCAACTGATTTTTCAATTCTTTCACCCCCATAGTGGATTTTCCAAAAAACGAACGAATAAAAGTTATTGAATCAATCAATCAATCAATCAATCAATCAATCAATCAATCAATCAATCAATCAATCAATCAATCAATACTGTTTGGCATTTAGGTCAGTCGACCAGGTGGCAGATTCCCTATCTGTTGTTTTCCTAGTTTTTTCTTGCACGATTTCAAAGAAATTTGAAATTTATTGAACATCTCTCTCTGTAAGTTATTCCAATCCCTAAATCATGTTCCTATAAATGAATACTCGCCCCAATTTGACATCTTGAATTCCACCTTTATCTTTATATTGTGACCTTTCCTACTTTTAAATACACCACTCAAACTTATTCCTCTACTAATGCCGTTCCACGCCATCTCTCCACTGACGGCTTGGAACATACCACTTAATCGAGCAGCTCGTCTCATGTCTCCCAAGTCTCCCCAGCCCAAACTTTGCAACGTTTTTGTATCGCTACTCTTTTGTCTGAAATCACCCAGAACAAGTCGAGCTGATTTTCTTTGGATTTTTCCAGTTCTCGAATCATTTAACGTTAAGAATTTCATATTTAGGTTCCGTATTGAAACAAGATTTACATCAAAGAAAGGACAATAAGTTCCACCTTTTCAATACTATATATTGTGTGAAAGTTTTACATTACAGTTAAAACATCACAACTTTTGTACATTCGGTACCGGTTTCGACAGATTCCCTGTCATCATCAGCCGAGAATAATTAAACAAAGACAAGTATAGATCATGATTCTTATGGTGTGATTACAATGGTGGATTAAAAATATACATTATATGATTAAAATAGTATATAAATATATATACACAAATAAAAGGTAAGTAAAATGGGAATGGTCATTATTCTATGAGGTGTACACCTTAATATTTCTAATTAAACGGTTAATTTGTTAAAAGAGATTTTGTTCTTGTAATATATAATTAGGGCCTATAGTGAAATTTGATTGTAGGCTTAATTCTGTAATATTTTAACTTTTTGACCAGTCAATGCATTGAAGTTATGTAGCCATGTTTGACACATTAAAAAGGTAAACAAACATTTAGTCGAATGGTGTTCCACATAAAATATGTACAATAAAATTCGATTGGAGCTTCAACTTGGACTTAAGAATGGAAGAATTATATTAATGTTCAATGCAAGCAGAAATAGATGAGTTAATTTTTTTTTCACTATGTATTGATGTTGATAGTTTAGAATGTCCATTGAACAGTTCAATATGTCGATTTGTATTCTGGAATGGTTTACATTATTTTTAGAAATAGTAATTGAGGTTCTTGCTAAGGTGGTACTTGAAGATCTTGTGTTGTAAGTTGTGAATACATAAATGATTTGGAAAGATCCTGATCCAAGTCGGAACCTATAAGAAATAAAATGCTATTTAAAGTTATATGAAATCGGAAGGGGTAAAAAATTCGCGAAATATTAGCGAAATGAAGGACTCACCTCAGGTGCCAAGTTGGTAGTGGATGTATCGGAGTGGAACTAACAGGCTGAATGTGAAGAGACGGACCTCAGAAGGAAACAAGGAGGGGCGGAGTTACTGAGCGAGGGGAAGAGGGAGCGCGGTGGAGGCGGGGCTATAATCGGGTGGGCGCGGACGGCGGTAGGGGTAATATGTAAGCGTGTTATGGATTGTTTTGAAGATAGATCGATTTTTGGGGATTTTAAGATTGTTCAATATTTTGATAAACGTATCAAATAAAATCGTAGGTTTGTCGGATAAATCATTGAGATTAAAATTTGAATTATGGTACTGATCAAGTGAGATGTAAAATTGTTCAGTGAGATCAAGTATAGGATCTTTATTTATTATTTCAATGATATCTATATCGTGGTCTATGCCATAAAATTTGTGTTTATAGTCGTGTATATGTTGGCCTACTGCGGAGAATTTTCTGTATTTAATTGCATTTACGTGTTCTGTATATCTAATTTTGAACGATCTACCGGTCTGTCCGAGGTAGGTACTGAGGCAGTCGTTACAATGAAATCTATAGACACCTGACTTTTCAAAGGGGTTGGAAGGGTTGATTGAGTTAGAGTTGTGTAGAATGTCTAGGTTTCTATTATTAGTTCTGAAGGAAATGTTAATATTCTGCTTCTTAAATATGTTTGTAATATTATGGATATTGCGGTTATAGGTAAAAGTTGAAAAAGTTTTTGATTTAGTAGTTTGTTTAATTAGGTTCGATTCTGGGCGATGTCTGAATTTGCTGATTATATTTTCTATAAAATTCTTATTGTAGCCATTATGAAATGCGATATTGCGTATAGTGTTTAATTCTTTATTAAGGTCTGATTTTGACATAGGAATATTGAATGCTCGGTGTACTAGGCTATTGTAGGTAGCCCGTTTATGATTAGGGGGATGAGTAGAGTCCTGTTGTATTGTCGTAGCAGTATGTGTGGGTTTTCTATAAACTTTATATTTAAAGGAAGATGGGAGTCTAGTGATAGTGAGATCTAGAAAATTGATGGTATTGTTGACTTCGGATTCTAGTGTAACTTTAATGTCTGTGTCGACAGTGTTAAGATGTGTTAGAGTGGTAGCTGCGTCTATAGTGCGTTGGTCCATAATAATAAATACATCATCGATGTACCTGGACCAGAGATGTATGTTGTTAAATGTTGCATTATTGTCTATTTTTGCATGTTCTAAAAAATCTAGATATATTTCTGCTAAAATGCCGGAGGCTGGTGAACCCATGGCTAGGCCGTCCTGCTTGTATATTATTTTATCGAATGTGAAGTAGTTGTTATTGATTAAAAGCTTCAAGATAGACATAAAGTCAGCTATCTCAAGTTGACTAAGTTGGCTATGGTTGTGTAGATTTTGAGGGATAATATGAAGGAGTTTTTCTGGTTTAATACTAGTGTACATATTAGTAACGTCAAACGAGTGTAAAGAGTGATATGGTTGAAGTGTAAAGTCATCTAGTTGTTTAATAAGTTGAAGTGTATTCTTTATAGAATTCTTGGACTGAAAGGTGTAGTAGACAGCACTTTTACAATAATTAACAAAGATCCAACACAAGCCATCCAACGGCAGTTAAAACAGACACTTAAAAATACATCCTTTCTCTTAACCGACAGTGAAAAAAGTAAACTAATTCATATGAACCCAGGACTTCCCACTGTCAAAGCACAACCTAAAATACATAAGACTAATGTCCCAATACGCCCTATTGTAAACTATAGACCTAGTCCTTTGTATAAAGCAGCACAATTCACTCAACAATTCCTCAAAAAACACTACACCTTTCAGTCCAAGAATTCTATAAAGAATACACTTCAACTTATTAAACAACTAGATGACTTTACACTTCAACCATATCACTCTTTACACTCGTTTGACGTTACTAATATGTACACTAGTATTAAACCAGAAAAACTCCTTCATATTATCCCTCAAAATCTACACAACCATAGCCAACTTAGTCAACTTGAGATAGCTGACTTTATGTCTATCTTGAAGCTTTTAATCAATAACAACTACTTCACATTCGATAAAATAATATACAAGCAGGACGGCCTAGCCATGGGTTCACCAGCCTCCGGCATTTTAGCAGAAATATATCTAGATTTTTTAGAACATGCAAAAATAGACAATAATGCAACATTTAACAACATACATCTCTGGTCCAGGTACATCGATGATGTATTTATTATTATGGACCAACGCACTATAGACGCAGCTACCACTCTAACACATCTTAACACTATCGACACAGACATTAAATTTACACTAGAATCCGAAGTCAACAATACCATCAATTTTCTAGATCTCACTATCACTAGACTCCCATCTTCCTTTAAATATAAAGTTTATAGAAAACCCACACATACTGCTACGACAATACAACAGGACTCTACTCATCCCCCTAATCATAAACGGGCTACCTACAATAGCCTAGTACACCGAGCATTCAATATTCCTATGTCAAAATCAGACCTTAATAAAGAATTAAACACTATACGCAATATCGCATTTCATAATGGCTACAATAAGAATTTTATAGAAAATATAATCAGCAAATTCAGACATCGCCCAAAATCGAACCTAATTAAACAAACTACTAAATCAAAAACTTTTTCAACTTTTACCTATAACCGCAATATCCATAATATTACAAACATATTTAAGAAGCAGAATATTAACATTTCCTTCAGAACTAATAATAGAAACCTAGACATTCTACACAACTCTAACTCAATCAACCCTTCCAACCCCTTTGAAAAGTCAGGTGTCTATAGATTTCATTGTAACGACTGCCTCAGTACCTACCTCGGACAGACCGGTAGATCGTTCAAAATTAGATATACAGAACACGTAAATGCAATTAAATACAGAAAATTCTCCGCAGTAGGCCAACATATACACGACTATAAACACAAATTTTATGGCATAGACCACGATATAGATACCATTGAAATAATAAATAAAGGTCCTATACTTGATCTCACTGAACAATTTTACATCTCACTTGATCAGTACCATAATTCAAATTTTAATCTCAATGATTTATCCGACACACCTACGATTTTATTTGATACGTTTATCAAAATATTGAACAATCTTAAAATCCCCAAAAATCGATCTATCTTCAAAACAATCCATAACACGCTTACATATTACCCCTACCGCCGTCCGCGCCCACCCGATTATAGCCCCGCCTCCACCGCGCACCCTCTTCCCCTCGCTCAGTAACTCCGCCCCTCCTTGTTTCCTTCTGAGGTCCGTCTCTTCACATTCAGCCTGTTAGTTCCACTCCGATACATCCACTACCAACTTGGCACCTGAGGTGAGTCCTTCATTTCGCTAATATTTCGCGAATTTTTTACCCCTTCCGATTTCATATAACTTTAAATAGCATTTTATTTCTTATAGGTTCCGACTTGGATCAGGATCTTTCCAAATCATTTATGTATTCACAACTTACAACACAAGATCTTCAAGTACCACCTTAGCAAGAACCTCAATTACTATTTCTAAAAATAATGTAAACCATTCCAGAATACAAATCGACATATTGAACTGTTCAATGGACATTCTAAACTATCAACATCAATACATAGTGAAAAAAAAATTAACTCATCTATTTCTGCTTGCATTGAACATTAATATAATTCTTCCATTCTTAAGTCCAAGTTGAAGCTCCAATCGAATTTTATTGTACATATTTTATGTGGAACACCATTCGACTAAATGTTTGTTTACCTTTTTAATGTGTCAAACATGGCTACATAACTTCAATGCATTGACTGGTCAAAAAGTTAAAATATTACAGAATTAAGCCTACAATCAAATTTCACTATAGGCCCTAATTATATATTACAAGAACAAAATCTCTTTTAACAAATTAACCGTTTAATTAGAAATATTAAGGTGTACACCTCATAGAATAATGACCATTCCCATTTTACTTACCTTTTATTTGTGTATATATATTTATATACTATTTTAATCATATAATGTATATTTTTAATCCACCATTGTAATCACACCATAAGAATCATGATCTATACTTGTCTTTGTTTAATTATTCTCGGCTGATGATGACAGGGAATCTGTCGAAACCGGTACCGAATGTACAAAAGTTGTGATGTTTTAACTGTAATGTAAAACTTTCACACAATATATAGTATTGAAAAGGTGGAACTTATTGTCCTTTCTTTGATGTTCTCGAATCAAGCAGTCCTGGTGAGGGTCCCATACACTGGAACCGTACTCTAGTTGGGTCTTACCAGAGACTTATATGCCCTCTCCTTTACATCCTTACTACAACCCCTAAACACCCTCATAACCATGTGCATAGATCTGTACGTTTTATTTACAATCGTATTTATGTGATTACCCCAATGAAGATCCTTCCTTATTTTAACAGCTAGGTACTTACAATGATTTCCATACGGAACTTTCATCCCATCAACGCAGTAATTAAAACTGAGAGGACTTTTTCTATTTGTGAAACTCACAACCTGACTTTTAACCCCGTTTTATCATAATACTATTGCCTACTGCCCATCTTACAACATTATCGAGGTCAATTTTCAGTTGCTCACAATTTTAACTTATTTATTACTGTATATAGAATAGTTATCATCCGCAAAAAGTCTTATCTGTGATTCCACTTCTTTACTCATAAAATTGATATACAGTATATAAGAAAACATAAAGTTCCAATAATACTGCCGTGAGGAATTCTCCTCTCAATTATTACAGGGTCAGATAAAGCTTCGCCTACTCTAATTCTCTATTTTCTAGAAATATAGCTACCCGTTCAGTCACTCTTTTGTTTAGTTCAATTGCACTCATTTTTGCCAGTAGTCTCCCATGATCTACGCTATCAAAAGTCTTAGATAGGTCAATCGCGAAACAGTCCATTTGACCTCCTGAATCCAAGATATCTACTATATCTTGCTGGAATCCTACAAGTTGAGCTTCAGTGGAATAACCTTTCCTAAAACCGAACTGCCTTCTATCAAACCAGTTATTAGTTTCACAAACATGTCTAATAAAATCAGAAAGAATGCCTTCCCAAAGCTTACATACAATGCATGTCAAACTTACTGGCCTGTAATTTTCAGCTTTATGTCTATCACCCTTTCCTTTATACACCGGGGCTACAATAGCAACTCTCCAATCATCTGGTATAGCTCCTCCGACCAAACAATAATCAAATAAGTACTTCAGATATGGTACTATATCCCAACCCATTGTCTTTAGTATAACCCCCTAAATCTTATCAGTTCCGGCCGCTTTTCTAGTTTTCAACTTCGTACCTTACTGTAAATGTCATTGTTATCATAGGTAAATTGTAACACTTCTTTAGTGTTAGTCACTTCCTCTAACTGGACATTATCCCTCTAACCAGCCATGTTTACATACTGCTTTCCGAATTCTTCTGCCTTTTGAAGATCCTCACACACACACTCCCCTTGTTCTTTAATGATTTCTGCAAGTCAAGGCGTTTCTTTTTCTCATCCAAGCAGTCTCTCTTTTCCGAGATCAGAATTCTCATGTAGACGATTCTCCTTACTACCTGAAATTCAGCTCTCTACCCATATTTGTCCACGATGACTTTTGTATTGTTGTTGTTGATCATGACTTCATAGTCCCTGCTCGTTCTTTTCAGTCTATCCGTATTATGTCCAATTCTCTGGCATCATTATATATGATTGCAAACAATAAATCAACAAATCTCACAGATTCAACAAGGAGGATGAAAATAAATTCATCAATTTTCTTTACTTTACTAGAAATATTGCATGTAAATTGCCTCCCATTTGGCTAGGACGTCGAATAATCAAACGAGACTATGCGCCATGTATTGAGGAGGAGGGAAGTTCGTTGATTTTTTGGGCTTCCTTTCTGCAACCCGAAGATATGGATGAATTCCTCGTAGATACAATGGTATTAAAACCAAATGACTAAGTACCGGCAATGAGGGAATTCACCGACTAAATTTTGGACACCTTCGGATCAGAATTCACCAGTTTCCCTCCTGTGTATTGGATAGAACTATCATCTAGCCGCACTATAAACAACCGAGAATCATTTCATTGAATATTTTTCAACGCCAGCCTTCCAAATATTTCATAGAAGTTCTCAAAGAAACGCAGCATGACACTAATGTTTCGCGAAGAAGCCTCGGCAAAATAATTAGTTTCATAAGATAAAATAACTGTATTCTGTCAAGAACGGATTACTCGACTTGAATTCTTAGAGCTGTTCCTTTTAATTCTTGCATGTTTAGAGATCAGTGTGTTATGTTTTTAAACACATTTTAAGTTTTATGACGACGTTTATCTAACCGAAGCTGACCGATATTTTAGCCACGCTTTTACAACACCAGTTATTTGTGTGAATTTTGCAAGAAAGCCTATATTGACATTCATTAATCTGCATATGGTAATGAAAGTGAGGTTGTTGTGGCGTATTTATAAACGGAAAACTTCCTGATTAAAGTGGGGGGAATTTTTGCACTGTAGCTCATGCAAACAGGAGGCATTTTATGTCGTATTTTGACCAGGCGAAGCAACTGACCGGCTCCGATTCGGCATTAATAGTATCTAAAAAATCCACTCACCACTGGCAGTATCCCGTTATCCAGCACCTCATTAATCAGGTTATTGTAGTAGTCTATTCCTGCTTGATTAATGTTGTTTGCTTCCCCTGTTGGCATTATACGAGTCCATGCAATGGAGAAGCGGTATTGATTCATCTGAAACAATACCAACGTTCAGAAAGTAAGTTGCAAAACAACATAATACGTTTTTCCTAAATTAAGAGAAGAAATCTACTCACCCCTGTTTCTTTTAGTATCTTTATATCCTCTTTGTAGAGATGATATGAGTCATCTGCCACGTCTCCATTCTGCCGGTCCGTTGAGTATTCCGGATGTTCGTGCAGCATGTGATCCCATATACTCTCGCCCTTGCCTGCAACAGAGATGTTTCTTCTCTTTAGCTGCCTAAGGGAGGTATAGCACTAGGATACCAACGCGATGCCATGGTGCAGTTGCTGGGATCTCCGCCTTACTCTATGGATAATTTAGTAGTCATACACCGCACCTGGCATCCGTGCGGCATCGCTTCCAAGTTAGTGTAGCAGGTAACTTAGACGTCAGGAGCTCATCATTGCCACGAAGGCCGAATTAACGTCACAGCACACGAGAGTCCTTTGCCGTCCGTCCATGGATATAGTGCAAGGTCGTACCCATGGATTCAGTGCAAGGTCGTACCCAGGAATATTTTTCGGGGAAGGGGCAGTGGGGTAGAATTTTTGACCAGCGGGTATGGGGTTGGTTCGGGGGCGCTTCTTAAACAAAAGATACAGGAGCAATAAAATACCTTATGGGTGGGGGTGGTAGAATACTCCCACGGTATCCTCCGCCTGTCGTAAGACGTAAATAAAAGGGTGACCTGTGGCTCTCAATTTGGGAGCATGGGTTGGCAACCACAGTTCCCGTAGCTGAGTCTGGCATTGCTTCCACTTACTTTTGTCAAGCTGTTCACTTTCATCTTTCCTATCCAACCTCCCTTGGTCAACTCTTGTTCTCTTTCGACTCCGACGTTATTAGGTTTCCAAGGCCGAGGGAGTCATTTTCACCCCCTTCGTCAACCTTCCCTTTCTTTTGCCGATGCCTTCATTCTTTGAAGGTCGGTATCTTCCACATTCTTTCCGATTAGTGTTAATAGAGGCCGCTTGCCAGGAAGGCATGGACAGAGGACGATTGGCGTCGCATCATGTTCCGTGATGAGTCCCGCTTCTCCATAACCTCCGATGACCGTCGTGTGCGGGTTTGGTGGCGTCGAGGACAGAGGGCAGATCCTGCCCATGTTGTGGAAAAACACACAGCCGTAATCCCTGGAATCATGGTGTGTGGAGCCATAGGATATGCGTTCAAGTCACCTCTAACAGTGCTTCGGCAGACTTTGATGCCACAGCCATACGTCACAAGCATTATGCAACCGCACGTCCTACCCCTTATGGCACAGCACCCTGAGACAGTGTTCCAACAAGATAATGCACGTCAACACACAGCATGTGTGTCCATGAACTGCCTAGAGCATGTTAAGGTCCTCCGATTTTCGGCAACAGTAGCGGCGATTAAGGGGGGGGGGGGGCAGTTGCTCCCCACTTTGTGGAGAAAATATTAAATTTTTATTCCATTTTAGCCAACTGAAACTAGGAATTATTAAAAAGGCAATTTGTACAAGCCCTGTTGTCTTATCAACTGATTCTTTCCTTCATTCATAGTTTTAACAAAATTATTAGCACCGGGCGAGTTGGCCGTGCGCGTAGAGGCGTGCGGCTGTGAGCTTGCATCCGGGAGATAGTAGGTTCGAATCCCACTATCGGCAGCCCTGAAGATGGTTTTCCGTGGTTTCCCATTTTCACACCAGGCAAATGCTGGGGCTGTACCTTAATTAAGGCCACGGCCGCTTCCTTCCAACTCCTAGGCCTTTCCTATCCTATCGTCGCCATAAGACCTATCTGTGTCGGTGCGACGTAAAGCCCCTAGCAAAAAAAAAATATTAGCGGAAATACGCGCAAAATGTCGTTCGTCCCGGATATCCGATTTTTTTAAGCGCCACAGCAAGTAGTGGACACTTTGCATATGTTGTGAGGAAGGTTAGCAGGGTATACATTTTTTGCCAAGGTCATGATGATTCACCCGCTTGCCGCGCGCATTCGTCAGTCTGCAAGTCTGTTTAGTGTCTGTCAGTTTCTTAGTGTGTAGTCAAATACTAAATTATTTGAATTGTATAATCACGCCGTACTTTTATTTAATTGCAATAAATGTGTAATATTGTTCCTATGGTGAAAGTTTTATTGTATAGTATTGAATATAAATCTCACAAAAGTATTATTACCGCACTTAAGCTGGTAAAAAGGCCGGCCCCTCGGTATAGGGGTAGCGTCCCTGCCTCTTACCCGCAAGCCCCGGTTTCGATTCCCGGCCAGGTCAGGAATTTTTACCCTGAACCTGAGGGCTGGTTCGAGGTCCACTCAGCCTACGTGATTAGAATCGAGGAACTATCTGACGGTGAGGTAGCAGCCCCGGTCTCGAAAGCCAAGAATAACGGCCGAGAGGGTTCGTCGTGCTGACCACACGTCACCTCGTAATCTGCAGGCCTTCGGGCCGAGCAGCGGTCGCTTGGTAGGTCCAGGCCCTTCAAGAGCTGTAGTGCCATGGGGTTTGGTTTGGTTTTCTAAGTTGGTAAACTGTCATCCTTTACCCCTCTGTCGAAATTCGCTCAGAGAGCATAAAAAAGCTTACCACTTTGTACCTTTCTTTTTCAGCATCCATGTATATATAACGCCCCCCTCCCCCCCCCCCCCGCCCCAACTGCTATATCCGCAAACCCTGGTACTGTTTGTTGTCTACAATTCTTTTTTGCCCCCGCACTTTTCCTTCTCAATCGCCGCTACTGGTCAGCAAGGTCCCCCGACCTCTCCATCATTGAACACGTTTGGGATGACTTTGGAAGGGGACAACGCCCCAGTACCAACCTGCGGGATCTGGAGCTGCACTGCAACAACTGTGGACGAACTTGCCTCAGAAGAGGCTCCATAGGCTGCTTGACACGATTCCGAATCGCATAAGGGCATGCGTTCAGCCGGGGGGAGGAACGGGAAGAAGGTGTGTGTGTGTGGGGGGGGGGGGTGGCGGCGACGCCCTAATGACCTGGCCCATAAATTTCCACCTGTAACTGTGAACTGCCTTGTTTCTTTCATTCTATATCGTAATCAGTTCAATAAAAGCACTTGGTCTTTCAGCATATGTAGTTTCATTCACTTTCAAACACTCCTGGGTGCTTAAGGTTTTTTGTTAGGCAGTGTATATATATACATATATTATATGGTATATGTTGACCATGAGTGTTACCGATTATTTCAAAACGTTACCCGAACGGAGCTGCGCTATGTTTTAGAGATTTTAACCTCAAAGCAACACACATTAAAACACTGGAAATCAGCAGAAGTGGTTGGGGTTGAGCTGCAGAAGTAACAACAAGAAAGAAAATAGACATGAGTGTGTGTGTGTGTCTTATTAATAAATATGTATTGCAAATGGTCAGATCTTATTTTTCAACTGCCAAGTTGGATTTTTGCTTTCAAGGTTTGATGATTGCTCAGCGTACGATATTAATCGATATCGGATAAGGTTAGTTGGAATAACAACAGTACTTTAAGGTAAGTCACATGTAATTAGTTTGATCGAAAAATAATTTCTTACCATCCTCGTTCCAGGCTCCCTCCACCTGATAGGCTGCGGTAGCAGAGCCGAAGAGGAAGTCATCAGGGAAGCGGTTGCTGGCTGCGCGGGACCTCGCCGCGCCATGAACCAACACTACTAGAGCCAGCAGCAGGAGACACGATCGTGTTGAAGAGCCCATTTTGACAGTGGTCCTCCACCACACCCAATACCGTTTATATATACCAGGTTATCCCATGATAAGGAGATAAGCCTAATTGAGAATGGGTCATTAAATGATACGTCGTCTTTTGTGTGTGAAGACATATACACGACAATTTTTGGGGTAATCAACTACTGTCTCCTATCAGCCGAGCACAGATCAAGGATTAGCTACGATAAGCTGCTATAAGTACATTTGTACTGTATCCTTGAACTGCTCGGGATATGGGTGGAATATTAACAACGGTACTAAAGTGTACTGCTGGATTATTGTTGATAAATATGGGCTTGTACCAATATTGTTATTATTATTTAGGGACAATCGTGGGGAGACGATTCGTCCCATTTTCCCCGGGATTTTCCCATCTTTTCGCAAAATGTCCCACTGTCCCGAAATATTTTCTGGTGGCGCTCAAACTTTATTGATATCTTAACCTCACCGCAGAAAAGGCATTCCACTATTACATTAGAATAATAACATGAGATCAAATACTCTGAGAATCGGGCAGCGTTTCTTCAGTATTTAGATCTGTATATTTTGTAACTGTGATCGCAGTGGAATGGCTATTCCGTATGTTCATTTCATTTCACCGATTACGCATGGCTGTGTCAAAGAGTATTCCTGCTCCAAGGCATGAAGCTGTCAACGTCATGTACATTTTATTCATAAGATACATTAATAGACCGTCCGGCTCCATGGCTACATGGTTAGCGTGCTGGCCTTTGGCCACAGAGGTCCCAGGTTCGATTTCCGGTAGGGTCGGGAATTTTAACCACCATTGGTTAACTTCGCTGGCACGAGGGCTGGGTGTATGTGCCGTCTTCATCATCATTTCATCTTCATCACGACGCGCAGGTCGCCTACGCGCGTCAAATCAAAAGACCTGCACCTGGCGAGCCGAACTTGTCCTCGGACACTCCCGGAACTAAAGGCCATACGCCATTTCATTTCATTAATAGACCATTTAGAACTTTAAGTTACTGTATAGATAGTAATGTCGACTGTCGAAGGCAGGCTTACGCACTAGTCTGTCTGTCATTTACAGTGATATTGAGAAAACGGAAAGGTTTCGACGGCTGAAATTGGCACCAGTTATATGTTATGTCTTCTTTGCAAGAAAAATACAATAAACCTCTTACGATCACGAGTTTTGAACTCCTTTTAAAGAAAAATATGTTTCTGTCAGCGAAGTTATTGTATCATCGCTATGATGACATAGGTATACATCTATATCTATCGGCATGGTGTCGAACTGCGTCAGGCTTCTGTTGCTGTTCATAGGTATATTGAGAAAACGAGAACGTTTGACAGACAAACTGGTACAAAGTATGGGTTACGTTACAAGAACAGTGCAATGACACCCATCAAAATACTTTCAATGAAATGAATGACTTTGTTCCATTCTTGGGTATCAAGACATTATTTCCACGAAAGGCACAGCGCGTTTTGTGGCCATGGTCGTTAACCCGTCAAGTGTATAAAAATGGCTTAACGCTGTGGTTAGCCGGTTCGAGTCCTGTTGGTCGATTTCCTTTTTACCCGTAAAATGTTGGCCGGCAGGGTAGGAGGCCAAAAGACATACGTCAATATAAACCAGAATAGGCCTAATATTGAACAAATATCAAATTTCAATTTCTAATCACTAGCTTATTCACAAGAAAAATATGAGTCCCTCACGACCACGACTTTTGTGCTTTTAAAAAGAAAAATACGTTTCTATCTTTGAAGTTACAAGAGAAATGCAATGATGACGATCACACTTGAACTATTTAGTGAAAAATACTATCTTTACCTGAAATGAATGAATATCTTTTTCCCATTCTGGGCTATGAAACTATATCCATGGTTAGCACAGCGCGCATGGTGACGACGATCGCTTAGCTTTGCAGGTCAAATGATCGGGCACCGTGATTACATGCCAAATGCTTGGGTTAAATTCCAAACCTTTTCGTAGTACTCATATGGAGTGAGGGCATATGACGCTGTTGATGGTGATTCGTCCGTCGGATAGCGACGTAAAACCTTGAGCAGACCTTTTGGTGTTATTAGTCAGGAGTAGGCTATATGTCGGCAGGAGTTTCACCCTCTCCCTTCAAACTACAGTATCATATATCACGTCATTCATTTTATCTCGTTAACTCCTCTGATAATGTTGACGCAAGGAAGGGCATCCTGTCGTAAAAACTCCTTACGAAGATCCATTTCACTTCACACCCGACCCCGTATGCGTTGGGTATGCAAGTTTGAGGAATGAAATCTTAACAAATGTTGATCTTAGATGCTTCGTTGTAGGTTTTTCTTTGGTAGAGACATGTTTCGGCTGAGATGGAATTTCGTATGCTTGGTTCTTTCTCGATATAATGCCTCTCATTCAAGGAGGTGAGGTTGTCATTTTGTTGCACATAATAACATTGACGTCATCTACTGGCATAAGACTGAACCTTCTAATCTCTGGTTTCAAGCATTGGAGCTTTGGACTTAATTCATCCGGCAAGAATATTTATAGAGACTCAGTATGAGTCTGACAAAATACCAAATGACATTGAGATTGAAGATGAGAAGCGTACTGGAAGATGAAAAAGGATATTGTATTTTGGAAAGCGAGGTGGAAAGGGCGTTGAAGAACATGAAGAATCACAAGGCAGACGGTACTGATGGATGGCCGGCAGAGATATTAAAGTGTCCTGGAAACAGAGGTGTGAAGGAAATAACATACCTTTGTAATGAGATGTACAACAAAGGTTAATGGTCAGAAGACTTTCTCTCAACACTCATGATAACCTATTCCACAGAAGAAGAATTCCAAGAAATGCGAGGACTAAAGGACCATTACCCTGGTAAGTATTAACTAGAAGATTGTATGGAAAGTTAGACAGATATATCGCAGGAGAACAGTATGGTTTTTCGTAGAGGTAAAGACAGAGTGCAAAAGGAGTGGACTGGAAGGACAGAAGACTAATCAAAGGCCTTTAGTTACAACAGATGGTCAGAGTGAAGGTACGGAATGAGATGACAGAGGAAAGTAAAATTGGAAGGGGCGTTAGACAAGGATCCTGTCTACCTTTATCTAGAAAATATTGCTGGGAAATGCTGGATGGAAGAAGAGGAGTACGTACTGTGGCAGGATACTAGAGTGTATTCGATCTGGGGATGGCATGGTGTTGTTAGCAGAGACTAAAAAGGTTCTAAATGGAATGGTAGAAGACCTGAATTCAATCTGTGAGCAATATGGAATGAAAATAAGAACAAGATAAGGAGTATGGTGATAAGTGTACGAGGCAAAAAAGACATATGTCAAGATAAACCAGAATAGGCCTAATATAGAAAAAGTGTCCGCTTTCAAATATCTAGGAAGCATAATAACAGACGATATGAGAAGCAGTAGGGAGGTAAGGACTCGCATTGCCATCGCTAAAGAAGCCTTTGACAGAAAGGAGAGACTCCTATGTAGACGCTTGGACTTGAGGTTAAGGTAGAGACTGGCGAAATGCTTTGCTTGGAGTGTGGCGCTATGTGGAGCGTAGACAAGAAGGCTAAGGTAGGTAGATGAAAAGAGACTAGACCCATTTTAGATGTAGTTATGGAGAAGGATGGAAAGGATATCCTGGGTGGAAAGGGTACGGAAGGACGAGGTAATGAAGAGAGTTGGAGAAAAGAGGAACTTATTACAAACCATCCACACAAGGAATAGGAACTGACTTGGGTACTGGCTACGAAGAGACTGTTTGCTTATGGAAGCTTTAGAAGGATCTTTATAAGGAAGGAGAAGAATAGGACGGAGAAAATAACAGATGGTGAATAATGTCAGAAGAGTAGGAAGTTGCAAATAAACTAAGACGATATCTATACGTCCACAGAAATACACCACCAGAAATCCGTCGGGAGAACATGACGTCCATGAAAGTATTAGCTCTCACCTAAAATAATTTTCGATCGTCAAAGGTTGTATATTTAATACAGTTGTACGTAGCTTTTTCAAGAGTACTCAGATTCATAGACTTCAAAGTTCAACTCCAAACTCTAACTTCACTCAATATGGTTTGTAAGGAAATACTATAATACCTGTTTTGATTCCATTCAAATGCCATATAAAACCTGGAAGGTGTAACTTTTATACAGAAGATATATTGATATTCCATTTAGAGTGTCCTCACCAGTGGGCGGGGGGGGGGGGGCACGGCCGCTCAGTAAGATTGTTAGTTATAAGGGTGGCGCTCACATGTGGAAAGGTTTCCCGACCATGTGAGCGTCCACATAGTAGATTTAGTTGGATACAGATCTCTGCACATGGTTATGAGGGTGTTTAGGGTTTGTAGTAAGGATGTAAAGGAGAGGACATAAAAGTCTCTGGTAAGACCCCAACTAGAGTATGGTTCTAGTGTATGGGACCCTCACCAGGATTACTTGATTCAAGAACTGGAAAAATCCAAAGAAAAGCAGCTCGATGTGTTCTGGGTGATTTCCGACAAAAGAGTAGCGTTACAAAAATGTTACAAAGTTTGAGCTGGGAAGACTTGGGGGAAAGGAGACGAGCTGCTCGACTAAGTGGTATGTTCCGAGCTGTCAGTGGAGAGATGGCGTGCGATGACATCAGTAGACGAATAAGTTTGAGTGATGTCTTTAAAAGTAGGAAAGATCACAATATGAAGATAAAGTTGGAATTCAAGAGGACAAATTGGGGCAAATATTCATTTATAGGAAGGGGAGTTAGGGATTGGAATAACTTACCAAGGGAGATGTTCAATAAACTTCCAGTTTCTTTGCAATCTTTTACGAGAAGGCTAGGAAAACAACAGATAGGGAATCTACCACCTGGGCGACTGTCCTAAATGCAGATCAGTAATGATTGATTGATTGATTGATTTTTATGTTTTAAGGGTGGCGCTTGCATGTGGTCCGGCTTTCCGCCCATGTGAGCGTCCACATAGTAGATTTAGTTTATTTTTATTTTGCGTACACATGGTAGATTTAATTCATATTTTTTATATTTTCTCTTTGTAGCGGGGACATGTATTTGGGCCGAAAGCCTGTAATGTTCTTCAATAAACATCACATCACATCACATCACATCACATCACATCACATACACTCAAGAAAACGGAAATTGCAACACCATGAAGGCATTGATCGTTTATGTTGATTTTCAAGATACGGAACGATGCCATGTACGTATGTAAACGATCAAAGTTTCAGACCAATTGGATTGTTGCTACAGGTCTCCGCACGTGATTGGTCGCGGAGGAATCAATTCCTGTATACGGACTCTGGTGTAGCGTAGTTGACTTGCAGTCTGTGCAGTGAAGTGTTCCCCGTCAAACATGCCTCGACGACAGAGAAGAGCACGCTATCAACAACTGTCGCCGTTTGAGAGGGCTCGGATAATTGGGCTGTGTGAGGCTGGATTATCGCTAAGGACTGTCGCTGCACGTGTTGGCCGACAGGCATCTACGGTACAGCATGTATGGCAACAGTGGTCAAATGAAGGTACCCACACTCCTATACCTGGCACCGGCCCAGCGCTACAGACAATTGTGAGAGAGAATCACCGCATAATTCGGATGGCCCGGATGGAACCCCATGCAACAGCAGCGCAAATTCGAGCAGCTGTGGCACCCCATGTTACACAACAAACAGTTGGTAATCACCTGCGAGCAGCTGGCTTACGAGTCCGTGTCCCTGCAGAAGGTGTTCCATTGACCCCACAACAGTGACTTGTAAGGCTGGCCTGGTGTCGAGAAAGATCGACGTGGGTCGACGAATGGCATAGGATCGTCTTTAGTGATGTATCGCGCTTCTGTCTTGCCAGCGGCGATCGCCGGAATCGTGCGCGCCGACGTACCGGGGAGAGGAGCCACCCAGATCTTATTGTCGAGAGGCACACAGGGCCAACACCAAGCATTATGGTCTGGGGAGCTATTGGCTGTAATGTGAAATCACAATTAGTGCTTGTTGAGGGCACTATGACTGCTCGACAGTACGTTGACAGGATACTCAATCCAGTGGTTGTCCCTATGATGGCAAACATCGCTAATAAGATGTTTCAGCAGGACAATGCCCGAGTTCACACTGCACGTATCTCCAGAGAAGCTCTCCACATCACAACCTTAGAATGACCCGCCAGATCTCCGGACCTCAGTCCTATTGAGTATATGTGGGAAATGATGGGTCGACAACTGGCCTACCGTCCTCAGCCACCCACAACTCTGGAACAACCGACCCGTGCAGTGTAGCAATCATGGGCCACAATTCCTCAGGAAGCGGTCCAGGGCCTTATTGACTCCATGCCTCGACGAATTCATCAATGTATTGCAGCTCGTGGTGGGCACATCCTGTATTGATTGTTGTTAAAACTTGAGGTCAGAGGGACCTGAAAGTGTAATCATGGAATCAAATCCGAACACTCGTCCTGCATGTTCAATTGCAGCAATGTAACGCCACTCCTTCTGGGTGTTGCAATTTCCATTTTCTTCAGTGTATCATATGCAACACCCCCTAACAATTATGGTAAATGACGTTAGGCTAGTTAACGTCATAGGGAAGTGCGCACACAAGAAAAAGGAAAAACAGAGCCAACAGACCAGAACATCAGGCAATAATTCATCAAGGATTCGTGGAAATTTGGAAGAGTACTGAAACCCAGCCATATAAAAACAACAAGTAAGGATCCCAAGGAATGCTGAGGCATCACCAAAAAAAGACACACAAATTTCAAATTAAAAAAATAAAAATATAAATTGATAAATAATATTTACATTAAATTAAATTTGAAAAATAAGTAATCTTTGATAAAATATTAATGAAGGGAAACTTGAAAAGAACAGAATAATATGTAGAATAATTAATATTTAGTTAATAAATAATTTAAATGTAAATAAGCATAGTTATATTGTAATTGATGCACCAGCCGACAACAAACATCACAAATTAATAGAAGATCTTATTGTCGAGAGGCACACAGGGAAAATGGGTTGGATAGCTAAATAGAGGGCTTTTGACAACCCAGTGGAGGATCGTTCCCCGAAATACCCACATAAACGTTGGTCCCACAATACATCACATAAATTTAAAACAGTACACATATACAGGCCATAATGTACACACAAGCCCGCACAGAATTAAAAATATTAACCTAAATAATTAGTAGATTAAATCACAATGCCATAGTAGGCTAGGGAATCAATAAATAAGAGAACGAGCCAGTTCAATAAACATAACTGAGTCAAACACACGAACTCCCCTCAAGATGAAACAACGACGCCACACTCAAGTTGACGCTATCGCAGTCAAGACAATAATGAATAATCATCAATCACGTAACTGCCAAGCCATGATGAGATAAGCAACAACAATAAGAAGACGAGATAATAACCGAACTCCAGATCGCTCACACTAGGGCTGCCCAAACCCTCAATTAAAACCCATAACGTTACAAGTTACATTACCAAATTACTACCATATAAAATTAATGCGGGTATATCAAAATAATTAGGACAATAATGTCATAAAATACCCGCAGTAAAGATGAAAACAAACCAATTAACCCTAAATATATGCCCCAAAGAAATATTAAAATTGACAAAATCTGACGATAATAATAATAAAATTTAAAAAACTGTAATAATTTGTGCAAGCGTAGTACTAGGTCGAAACACGGGGATGAGAAGGCCGAAACACACGAAAGGATGCACAAATAAATTAGATGAGAATCATAACCAAAATAAACACGGTAACGTGCACAAAACGCAACAATGATAGCGATAATTTTGAAATAGTAACCGCACACGCGTCCAGGAAAAGGTACAGAAAAGCACTCGCAAATACGCCGGAAAACAGAATAAATCCAAGTGAAAAACAAATTTAATCAAGGCAAAGGAGTATTTCAAAAGTTATCTAAGCAACAATGGCCTTTACCGTTACACACGGCACTCACGTAAATCTTGAACACAATTCCACAAATATAATTCGGATCACAATAAATCCAATAACTAAAGTTTAAATGACGCATACCCGTGTAATAATATTAACAGAAGTAAATCATAAAAGGCGTACCGGTACTTACATAGATGCCATATATGCCTAGGTAACTCCGCGTGTTTCACCTAATTACTACTGCACTCACAAGTAAGAATTTAAAAAAGATCCTACATAATTAACAATAATGTGGAAATACAATATATTAAAATACATTCATCATCGTCCCTTGGCGAGGCATATCTCCCTTATTACCCAATACCGACCGAGTCGGTCATTATATTAGAAGCTGGTCAGCAGTTATTCATGGCTACAGTAAGCGTCCACTATCGAACAGTTCAAACAATCGACAGACACATTCAGGTCGAGGCCACTAGTAGCGACACCGTCTAGCATTTGTACGCGCTCTGGCGAGCAAGGTCAGTACACAAATAGGAGTTCCAATCGTCGCACACAGATGGCGTAAGCGTACATTGCATGACTCAATACACACGTACTATGAACACATAGTTTAATTGCACAATTGCCCAGAAGGCACGCAATTTAAATATATGTCTCGTAGACTGTTCATAGTTCAAGTTATATTTTAATATATATTTTGCATTATTCATGCCTCTCACACACCACACCACACCACACCACACCACACCAAGTATGTTCAGTCTTCAGTCCTAAGGCTGGTTGGATCCTAAACAGCTCTGCCATCAGCTGTCATAGATGGCCTAGGCATCACTGAAGAGGCGTACTAAGGAAATGAGGAGTGAGGTAGTTTCCCGTTGCTTTCCTCACTGAGCCAGAAGTAGCTATTACATATCAGTCTGCCAAGCCCACTGAAATGCATGCACTAAACAACCCTATGAGCAACATTTTCACACCATTTATAGCAGGGACTGGCTGCACAAGGAATGGCATTACTAGCATCGCTCATACCTCAGCCACTTTCATATTGTCAAAGCCAAGGATAAGACAGAGACAGATCAATGAAAGTAACAAAATTGCTCTAGCCCGTATCAGAAGACATAGTGCACTGTAAACACTAGGTTCTGCCAGCAAAGGCACATCACATCACATCACATCACATCACATCACATCACATCACATCGCATCGCATCATTTAGAGTTTCCAATTACTTTACAGATAGTAATTTAGACTGTCGAAGACAAGCTTGCGTACTATTATTATATAATTTCGAATTCAGGAAAACTCCCTCTATTCAGGGAAGTGAAGAAAACAAAATGTGAACATTTGATGATTTACACGTCATCGTAACCTTAACTGAACAAAGAACATCAGACTTATGCACACAAGTATATGAAGCTACTAAGCACGTCGTTTGCGACATGTATCACTTGAAAAATGATTACTGTCTAGGAGCTATCAGAATTCTTGATATTCGACGAGGAGCACGGGCAGGTATGAAAGATGAAAGGCAAGAAAATCAGAGGTACATGATCACATGGCTGTTTATCATCCACCCTATAGCTCCAGCGAACGAGGTGGTGGTGATAACTATGGCAAAAGGAAGTAGAAGGCTTTTGTACTCCACGAAAGCCTCACAGAACACATTAAAAAGGAAACGGAGGCCAACTTGCCAGTTCAGAACATGAAAACTTTCTGGTTCGATGGTACTGTCTGATCATCTCCCCCGAATAACGAGGAAAACTGGATGACAAAAAATATTTGATGGGATTCGCTCCTGTGTTATTAAGATAGGAAACAACTCGAACAATTATGTTTGCTTGTGACTCCACTCTGTAAAAATGTGCTGAAGAGCTAACTATGGGCGGTTGCGATAGTAGAGCGCTGCTTTTCTGACTTCAAACTGGCAGGGTTCCATCCCGGCTTAGTCCGGTTGTATTGGGAGATATATACCGGCACGTAAAACAACTTCAATGAGACAAAATATCCGGCATCTCAACGTCTTCTTTAGTACGACAGATTAATTTCAAAATCAATAAATCATAAAACATGAGAACAATTCACCTAGCGGCATAATTCGTGCGATATTTGTATTTCTGGTACATTTTATCGCGTAGATCAAGGGCGAGGATAAGCCTCTAGTACACAAAATTCTAGTTTTGACCGTAGATGCGAAATATTAGTTCGAGATAAATACTTAACTCACTGTGCTGTATTCGTCAACATGACAAACTCCGTGGTTGGTTTTCGTGTTCACTCGTGGGGCAGGAAACCAGAGTCCTGTGTCTCATTACTTAAACCTGAGTCAATTATTTAGTCGAAAGGAAGGCCTCTTGTATTATATTGTGGTTAGACAGTCCCAGACTGTCCAGTTGTGGTTGAAAGATATTATTACTTCCAAAAATGACCACGACTACTGTTGAATTGTTCCTAAGTTACAGTTGTAATCTCGAACATAAATATAATTGGGAAAATACACCCCATTTCGACTATTTTCAATTATTAATTACTTTAAGATGTTGCTTGGAACTGATAGCGGCGTTAACAATAAGGCTGAGGGTGAAATAAAGTTTGAATCTGATGGCTCAAAATGATAAAGGGTGGCGGAATGTGAATTATCCGTGTTTTCTGACTTATCAGTATGGTACTCATTTGTACTTTCTCATAAAACTATAATCACCAATATTTGGTTTATTTAAGGGGGAAAAGTCTAGTTTATCGTCATATCTTGATTTCTTCCTAGCGAGGTCTTGAGAGTCTTTCATTTTTATGCCCTCCATGGCCCTCTCCTTATTTTCTACGAAGTGTCCCGCCTCTTATACATTTCCTCTAATTATTGTTAATAGAGGATGGTTCCCAAGTTATATTTCCTCTTAAACAGTAATCACCACTTTATAATTAAGCAGCAGCATTAGTAGTTGTAGGCTTAGTAGTAGTAGCAACTATTATAATTTATACGAGATGCTGGAGTGCCAGTAATTTGACCTAAAAGTGTTCTTTAGCACGCCAATAAATCAATGGACGCGAGTCTTTCATAAGTACTCTTAAATGCCGATCACTTTCAGCGAGGTGTGATTCTGCTCGTTTGAGCACAAAAGGCGAACACTTAGGCAATTCAAGAACTGTGCTGAGTTACGGCTCCTAGGAAAGGTATTAATTTAAAATAAAAGTGGTTTCGGAAATATAATGGCAGCTGACAGCTAAGGGGGGTGGCAGTGGTGCCGTCATATATAGATAACTA
Organism: Anabrus simplex; assembly: GCF_040414725.1. Taxonomy (NCBI): domain Eukaryota; kingdom Metazoa; phylum Arthropoda; class Insecta; order Orthoptera; family Tettigoniidae; genus Anabrus; species Anabrus simplex. The sequence goes on along the minus strand of NC_090265.1, from coordinate 1,637,681,807 downwards.
TGTGAAATACACCTTTGTTTCAGGGAGGTTTCAGGAGAACTCTCTCCATTAAGTGAAGTGAAGAAGAATAATGTGACGATTTAAGGACTTACATACTCCATTTCGACTATTTTCAATAATTAATTAAATTAAAATTTTGCTTTGGGTTGATAGTTGTGTTAACATCAAGGCTAAAATCCTGACCATGAAATAAAGTTTGAATTTGATGATTAAAATTATAAAAGGTGGTAGAATGTGAAATATCGGTGTCTGCTGAGTTATGAGGATGGTTGCTCGTTTGTACCTCCCCTTAAAAATACAATCACCACTAATAATTTTGTTTGTTTAAGGGGAGAAAGTCGAGTTTATCGTCATATCTTAATTCCTTCCTCTGCGAAGCCTTGGGAGTCTTCCATTTTCACCTTTGTCGATACCTTAATTCTGCAAAGTGTCGCACCTTTTTCATTCTACCTCTGATTAGTGTTAATAGAGGATAGTTGCCAAGTTATATTTCCTCTTAAAACAGTAATCACCGCCACAGTCATCGCTTTATAATTATGTCGTGGTAATAGCAAATGGTATCAATTATACAAGATGCTGGAGTGCCAGTATTTTGACCTGAATAAAAGTTCCTCAGGACACCTATAAATCTACGGACACGGGTCATAAGTACTAGGCCCCCTATTAAACGCCAACCAGTTTCAGCGATTACATAGAGTGAGTGAATGGTCCTGATATTGAAAACCGCATCTCACAGTCGCAGTACGTAATCCCTGGGAACCATAATACGTCAGCTTTAGAAATGAAATATTTTAAGACGGGATCGTAAACTCACAAGACAAGAAATTAGTCACCCCTGGATAAATCTTTACAAGCATTATTTAATACCAACTCCGCCTCTGGACTTGATAACCACCTGGATTCGATTAGGAAGTGAATCTACAAGGTTGTGCAGGTACAGGTTAAGCCACTCGCTGAGAATGTTAATCGCACAATTCCACCAAATTGCGGGGATGCTGATATCGGCATTTTTTTCCGCTGTTCCAACAGTGCCCGCAGATTATCAATGCGGTTCAAGTCAGGTGATTTTGCAGGCCAATCGAGATATAATAGGGTGGAAGAGTGTTCATAATACCAGTCACATATGCGTCCAGCCCGATGAACTCTGCTGTTGTAATTTTGAAAAAATAGCATACTCATCATGCAGACGTTGACTGAAAGGCAACACCTGATCATCCAGAATGTTTAAATAAACATGCTGGTTAATGTTAGTGGTCATCTCAGAGAGCGGAGCCAATCCATGATACGAAAAACATCCCCAAAACATCACAGACCCACCTCCGACTTGAACCTGACCTTGCACACATCCAGGATGAAATGCTTCATTTGGCCTTCGGAGTCAGCTACTGTCCACCTTCAATAATTTCTGGCACATTGACGACGCGGAGGTTTATGTGCCTAGTGTGAGCAATGGCCTTTTGCGAGGTTACCGACTCCAAATGTTCATTGCATACGGTTCCTGTCGCAATATTCTCTCGCTGACAAGTTGGGATTGACCTTCATTCATTGATTGCAGCAAGTTCTGTCGGGTTTGGAAGCGATTTTGATTCACAAGCCGTGAAAGGCGTCTCCGGTTCCTCTCAGTCAGGATTAGTGATGGGTAGTTCGCGAACGAACTAGTTCTCGGGAACTACTTCACTCCCACGAACTGTGAAGTGTTTACTCATCTCTCGAGAACTACTTCGCGAACTGTAGGACTTCACGAGTGTGAAGGATTGGGAAGGAACTTGTTCGCGGACGAACTACTTCAGCTGTTGCAGAGTGCTCTGGTGGGAAAATTACACATTTTGAAGTAGTTCGTGAAGTAGTTCTTTCTTGGGAGCGAGAGTGTTGGAGTCTGGCGTTTAGCGCCACCGGCGAGGAAAAGGTTGACCAACGCTCAGATGTTTATGTTTCAGTCAGGGGATGGAATCACCACCAAGAAAAGGGTTCTCCTGCGATAGCAAATCCACGTTTAAAACATCTCATTTTCTAGTCGACAATATTTAACAGAAAGTTTGATTATCTTTGAAGAGAAACAGATTTTTCGTACACTTACATTTCTGAGGGTTTGAGAGCGGGAAGGGGCGGGGGGGGGGGGGAGAGTGTGAACTGACATTACCGGTAATAGGAACGTTCACCTCTATAGCATTTATGAATGTTACAGAGAAGTGCACCTGCGTGCTACCTGTTGTCCGCTTTGTGTACTTCCTCGTTCTGGAAAGCTCGCGAAGCGATGAAGCCTTGTGTGAAGGGAATGAGAAAGAACTTGTTCGCGAACTACTTCAGCGGTTGCAGAGTGCTCTGGCGGGAAAATTACACATTTTGAACTAGTTCGCGAAGTAGTTCGTGAAGTAGTTCTTGGTTGGGAGCGAGAGTGAATGAACTAGTTCCCAGAGGTGAACTGCTTCTTCCCATTACTAGTCAGGATCTTTGCCGACCACATTTCTGACGTCATGTTTCGAGGCCACGTGTAGTACACCACTGCTTGTACAGTCCCCTGCGAATCACCAATAAATCCAGCAACTTCATGCACCGTATGGCTATGGGCATGGCCAAACACGATTGCCCCTTTTTGCCACTCTGTCGCATCCTTATATCTACCTATGTTGGTGTACACTGTCCGCTTGAAACATCAATGTCTCACTGATCGCTACTGTTTTATGCTCACGTAGAGGCAGTGCGCGTGCGATTGAGCACGGGACTCGTTCGCTGTGCCAGTTGGCTTTACGATCCATCTGTGCGTGCGCAGTATTGTTTATGTCCGGTGAGCTTAACTTGATGGAAATTAGACAATACAATCTGGGAAGTACTTTGGGAAAAATAATGCATGGTAGTCATACGAACGTCCTAGATCTTGAATTCTTCCTGAACATGTAGTCAAAGCAACAAATGCCCTGATTATATACGGAAAGGAGTCTTTTGTTAAACAATACTCACTGTGGTAGTATGCTGTGTGTTGCTAGTCCTATCCAACCACAGCGACTAGTGCATAATATTATTTCCATATCTCTCATGAGTTTGGACAGACTGCTGAATCAAGCTTTTGATTTGATTTGTCTGTGACAGTATGTGCACTGAAGCAGGTGATGGTGGTGGTGATTATTGTTTTAAGAGGAAGTACAACTAGTCAACCATCCTCTATAGCCATTAATCAGAGAGGAAAAATGGAAGCGGTCCGACACTACGAAAAATTAAGGCATCGGGTAAAGAAACGCAAGCGCCACGAAGGGCGTGAAAATGAAAGACTTCCTAGGACTCGAATGCTCTAATACCGTCGGTGTCGGAAAAGAACAAGAGTTGACCAAGGGAGGTCGGACAGGATAGTTGAAAGTGAGGAGCCTAGCACAAGTAAGCGTAAGCAATGCTAGGGCGCCTCCTACGACAGGCAGGGGATACCTTGGGTTTTATTCTATCTCCCCCACCCACGGGGGTTTCTGTGCTAAGATTCAGTAAAAGAAGTGATCTCTTTGTTTTTACTCTACGTGGATTGAACACTGATATAATGTACAAGGAGATCTCTGCAAACTGATTCACAGAGCTGTTCGTCTTCTTAACGTTTCATCGTGAAGGTTGTCTATGTGGATCTAGTATGGAAATGAACTGAAGTAATGCAGTAAGATTGCAAAATGGGCAGGGCAAAAACCATTCGATGGAAGTACCTATATACTGTATGTTTGGTTATATTTTCCACTTTTTGGATCATTTAGCTATTTGTAAAAGCATATTTTGGAGATGTTTAGGTCCTAAACTGTATAGTATATAAATACCGCAAGGAATTATTATTATTATTATTATTATTATTATTATTATTATTATTATTATTATTATTATTATTATTATTATTATTATTATTATTCAGTTAAAAATAGGGGAACATGTTTTGTAACGTCTGGTATGTGAACGTTAATTTGGTAGATGGGGTTCCAATGGGCGTAGAGCATACCTTGAGACCTTAGCTACTCAGGGTATGTCAAATCGAAGTTATACTCGATCTGTAGGCGTGGCCATGCATTAAACTGTCAGGTGACTCCTCAAAACAAAGTGAATAGCGGTGCGTCCGTGTGTCGTTGTGAGGTACACAGACTACTGCGGTCATTTGAGCACGTTGTACGTCAACCAGCACATCCCATGAGGCATCTTAACGAGGTTCAAGTTGGAAGGGTCGTCACTTAGATCCAGGAAGGATGGACTTTTCGTCGTGTTGCTGTGGATCTCAATGTCTCTCCGTCAGTTATTCACCGCTTGTGGAATCGCTACAATGAGACAGGCCAGTTCACAAGGAGGGTTGGCAAAGTCGTGGACGCATGGCAACCCTACAGGATGACCGATATCTGACCATCTGTGCGTTGCGGCATCGTTCAGCAACTGCCAGAGAACTGCAACAAGACCTCAGTAGGGTCACTGGAGTCACGGTGTCGGACCAGACAGTAAGAAGCAGGTTAAGAGAAGTGTCCTTACGACCCAGACGTCTTGTTCGAGTGCCTCGTTTAAAGCAGCAACATCACGCAGCTCGCCTTCTGTCTCCCCGTACCCACGTCAACTGGCAACTTCGCCAATGGAGGCCTGTGTTCTTCACTGACGAGTCCAGATTTCCCCTGACACAGCCTGCATTTTATTTACGGATGAGGCAGGATTCACCCGAAATGGCGTCTTAAATTAACACAACATGCACGTGTGGGCGGATGCAAATCCTCGAGCTGTCAGGGAGTCGAGGCATCAGGATCGTTTTAGTCTCAATGTGTGGGGAGGAACAGTGAGAGACAAATTAATAGAGCTATGCATTTTACGAACAGATTAACAGGTGCTGTGTATCATCGATTCCTGCGCGATGAATTACCCGGACGTTAGGCTTCTAGAACGCCAACGTACACTGACTGACAGAGCAAATGCAACACCAAGAAGGAGTGGTCAGAACTTTATGCCAATTGCAGGGTAGACTGACGTCACTGAGGTATGCTCATGATGTGAAATGCGCCGCTGTGCTGCGCACGTAGCGAACGATAAATGGGACACGGCGTTGGCGAATGGCCCACTTCGTACCGTGATTTCTCAGCCGACAGTCATTGTAGAACGTGTTGTCGTGTGCCACAGGACACGTGTATATCTAAGAATGCCAGGCCGCCGTCAACGGAGGCATTTCCAGCAGACAGACGACTTTACGAGGGGTATGGTGATCGGGCTGAGAAGGGCAGGTTGGTCGCTTCGTCAAATCGCAGCCGATACCCATAGGGATGTGTCCACGGTGCAGCGCCTGTGGCGAAGATGGTTGGCGCAGGGACATGTGGCACGTGCGAGGGGTCCAGGCGCAGCCCGAGTGACGTCAGCACGCGAGGATCGGCGCATCCGCCGCCAAGCGGTGGCAGCCCCGCACGCCACGTCAACCGACATTCTTCAGCGTGTGCAAGACACCCTGGCTGTTCCAATATCGACCAGAACAATTTCCCGTCGATTGGTTGAAGGAGGCCTGCACTCCCGGCGTCCGCTCAGAAGACTACCATTGTCTCCACAGCATAGACGTGCACGCCTGGCATGGTGCCGGGCTAGAGCGACTTGGATGAGGGAATGGCGGAACGTCGTGTTCTCCGATGAGTCACGCTTCTGTTCTGTCAGTGATAGTCACCGCAGACGAGTGTGGCGTCGGCGTGGAGAAAGGTCAAATCCGGCAGTAACTGTGGAGCGCCCTACCGCTAGACAACGCGGCATCATGGTTTGGGGCGCTATTGCGTATGATTCCACGCCACCTCTAGTGCGTATTCAAGGCACGTTAAATGCCCACCGCTACGTGCAGTATGTGCTGCGGCCGGTGGCACTCCCGTACCTTCAGGGGCTGCCCAATGCTCTGTTTCAGCAGGATAATGCCCGCCCACACACTGCTCGCATCTCCCAACAGGCTCTACGAGGTGTACAGATGCTTCCGTGGCCAGCGTACTCTCCGGATCTCTCACCAATCGAACACGTGTGGGATCTCATTGGACGCCGTTTGCAAACTCTGCCCCAGCCTCGTATGGACGACCAACTGTGGCAAATGGTTGACAGAGAATGGAGAACCATCCCTCAGGACACCATCCGCACTCTTATTGACTCTGTACCTCGACGTGTTTCTGCGTGCATCGCCGCTCGCGGTGGTCCTACATCCTACTGAGTCGATGCCGTGCGCATTGCGTAACCTGCATATCGGTTTGAAATAAACATCAATTATTCGTCCATGCCGTCTCTGTTTTTTCCCCAAATTTCATCCCTTTCGAACCACTCCTCGTTGGTGTTGCATTTGCTCTGTCAGTCAGTGTATATGGATTATGCACGACGGGGCACCACTCCATTTTCTACGCATCGCGCGGCAGTACTTAAACCAAACCCTTCCTTGATGATGGATTGGTCATAGAGGTTTAGTAGCATGGTCTCCCCGCTCGCCGGACCTCAATCTATTGGATTTCTGGCTATGGGGACATTTAAAGACATTGGTGTATGCCACACCCATCGACAATATTCAGATGTTACAGGAGCGTGTGATCAATGCGTGTGCCCTCTAGAGCCCTGCATCGTCGCGTTTCGCTCGAGCGTGAGTGAGGGATCAGTTTGTTGGCTAGTACACCGCTAGATGGAGTGAGTGTTCGAGGCTTTTTCGCTCGCCAGCGAACTAGGAGCAACACTCGTGATGATAGTTACTTAGTCAACATGGAATGGAAAATAAGGAGGTGATGAAGGATAAACTTGTAAGTCACTATTATAGTTTAAGGAAGCCAGTAGGCTTCAAAATTGATGTGTGGGAAAAGTTTTATATTGCAATTATTCATGATGGTAAGCAGGTAGACTTTGTACCCTGTACATAGTGTGAACATATTATAAGGCTACAATACCATATCTGAGGTCACATGTTAGAGGGATGTAAATTCAATAACATTACCATTGAGGTCATGCGTCTGTAAAGTACTTGTCCAAAGAACACAGCGTACTGTACCACAAGCTGTTAAAAATTTCTTACGCAGAAATCTGTAAAAATGTGCACTTCTGATTTACGTCCTTTTAGTTTCGTGTGGGGTGATGGCTTTCGCTATTTGCTTTACGTCGCACCGACACAGATAGGTCTTATGGCGACGATGGGACAGGAAAGGCCTAGGAATAGGAAGGAAGCGGCTGTGGCCTTATTTAAGGTACAGCTCCAGCATTTGCTTGGTGTGAAAATGGCAGACTCGCCCGGTAGTGTGATGACTTTCGTGAGATGTCCCAGGAACTAGTAAATATTGGTGCACAGTATGGAGGAGTATACAAGGATGATATTCTACCCCTTCTAAAACCATCTCGCATAACATAAACAAAGGCCGCTGAAATAAGTGCGAAGATACTCATTAGGTTGATTCTTAATGGACAATGAAAAGCATTGTCTTAGCGACATCCGTTTTCCCAGACAACAGAATAAACTACAGAAAATATCAGAGTGGAAATCAAAGACAAGCTCATAGAATTGGGAACAGGGCCTGAATTTACACGACATTTGTTTCACGTCAGATCGAGGATCAAATATCTTGTAGGCCCTTGAAATTTACCTAGTATAAGCAATTTTATATTAATTATTTTGCAACTTGTTTTACGTCGCAGTGATGGGAGAGGAAAGAGATCCGACTCATTGGCTGAATGGTCAGTGTTGAGGCCTTCGGTTCAGAAGGTCCCGGGTTCGATTCCGGGTCGGGTCGGGGATTTTAATAGCCTCTTCTGGGCTGGGGACTGGGTGTTTGTGTTTGTCCCAATACTTTCCTCTTCACATTCAGACAACACACTGCACTACCAACCATCACAGAAACACGCAATAGTGATTACATCCCTCCACATAGGGCTGGCATCGGGAAGGGCATCCGACCGTAAACACAGGGCCAGTCCACATGTCCGACACAGTTCGCACCCACGACCCCACATGTATGGGAAAAACGGTAGAAAAGACAGAAGAAGATGATGATGGGAGAGGAAAGAGCTAGGAGTGGGAAGGAAACGGCCGTGACCTTAATTAAGGTTCAGCCCCAGCATTTGCTTGGTGTCAAAAAGCGAAACCACCGGGCGAGTTGGCCGTGCGGTTAGGGGCGGGCAGCTGTGAGCTCGCATCCTGGAGATAGTGGGTTCGAACCCCACTGTCGGCAGCCCTGAAGATGGTCTTCCGTGGTTTCCCATTTTCACACCAGGCAAATGCTGGGGTTGTAGCTTAATTAAGGCTACGGCCGCATCCTTCCCATTCCTAGGCCTTTCCTGTCCCATCGTCGCCATAACACCTATCTGTCTCGGTGCGATCTAAAGAAAAAACCCCGCGGAAAGCCATCTTAAGGCCTGTCGACAGTGGGGTTCGAACTCACAATCTTGCGAATACAAGTTCACAGCTGTGCGACCCTAACCGCACGGCCAACTTGTTCGGTCACATTATTTTAAAAATGCATTTATTCTATATCATTGTTATTTTTTACCCCAAGACGTAATTTAATTTACGTTCGGTCTAGTATACAAGAATAAAAATACATAGTATACAGCATGTCCGCCTCTGTGGTGTAGTGGTTAGTGTGATTAGCTGCCACTCCCGGAGGCCCGGGTTCGATTCGCGGCTCTGCCACGAAATTTGAAAAGTGATACGAGGGCTGGAACGGGGTCCACTCAGCCTCGGGAGATCAACTGAGTAGAGGTGGGCTCGATTCCCACCTTAGCCGTCCACGAAGTGGTTTTCCGTGGTTTTCCACTTCTCCTCCAGGCAAATGCCGGGATGGTACCTAACTTAAGGCCATGGCCGCTTCCTTCCCTCTTCCTTATATATCTTTTCCAATCTCCCCATCCTCCACCAAGCCCCCTGTTCAGCATAGAGGTGAGGCCGCCTGGGCGAGATACTGGTCACTCTCCCCAGTTGTATCCCCGACCCAATGTCTCACGCTCCAGAACACTCCCTTTGAGGCGGTAGAGGTGGGATCCCTCGCTGAGTCCGGGGGAAATACCAACGTTGGAGGGTAAGCAGATTAAAGAAAGGGAAACAAAGTATACTGCGGGATTTAGCTGCCCCTTCCAAGGTAATTTTATGCAACCCACACTATTATACGTCTAGAAGACATCTGCCCTGCCGGTATGCTCGGAAAACACAACCGAATATCTTGGTATTTACCGCCTTACTAGGATAGGATACCGTAATGCTATACTCGTATTATACACTGGAAGACATGCGTGTGCCTTCTAGATCATATGAACCTGACACGCCGGCGAAACACTAGATTGGTATTGTGACCGCAGTTAACCTAATCAATGCTATAAGCTGCCCAGTGTGCCGTACGGAACCGTAATGTATTTGATAAAAGCGTGGCGGAGCGGGCTTGAATGCCAAGTAGGAGATTCGAGTCCGGGGCGAAGATTACAAATGTTTTGAAATGGTTGTTTAATACGTACGCACCCGATATAAGTACAATACCCGCTTTCATGTAAATGAATGTGCTTGTGGCTCTAATAAGGGCCGATTAGTTAGCAGGCCGGGCACATTCAGACCGGATATAATAGGAACACAACTGCCATGACAACGTTTTATCGCAGCAAATGCTCGATGTGATGATCGTTTCGGTTTATGCACATTCGGGCGCAGTGTCCAATAGATCCTCTTGCGCGCTGAAGCATTCCAGATGTAATTGCTCGACAGGCCTCTGTGATGATTTACCGGAGCTGGTCGGAATTTTCCGGCGCTTGAGTGTAAACGACGTTCTTCAAAAGTCTCCACATGGAGAATCTGGCGGGCCAAGAAACAGGGCCTCCTCGTCCTATCCATTTCCCTGACAGTTCCTCGTTCAGATTGTTACGAACGTGCAAAGTCGAACGTGGTGGAGTTCCATCCCGTTGCAACCACATCGTCAAACGATCGTGCAAGGGCACATCCTCCAGCAGCAGTGGGAGTTTCCGACGTAAATTGTGAAGGTAGCGTGGGCCCGTCCAATGGTCCTCAATGAAATAAGGACCAATCAGGCGATCTCCCAAGATTTCACACCAAACATTCACTCTCCAGCATACTTTATGGGCCGCCTGTCGCACCCAGGGAGGATTGTTCGGACTCCAATAGTGCATGTTGTGGGGATTGACGTTCCCATTATTGTGGAAGCGCGATTCGTCCGAGAACAAGATATGCGATACGAATGCTGCATCATTGTCCAGCCTGCCTAATAACCACCGACAGAACTCCATTCGAGCTTCGAATTCCCGCCCATGGAGCTCTTGGTCTAGCTCAAGATGGTATGGGTGAAATTTATTTTCATACGATATTCGCCAGACGGACGGCTGGCTGGCGTTCACCTGTCGTGCAGTCACCCTTGTACTGATGTGTAGATTATTACGGGCTGCCTCTAGAACGGCCTCTTGTGTTTCACCCGATGTTTCTTTGCTAAGGGCTTTACGTCGCACCGACACAGATAGGTCTTATGGCGACGATGGGATAGGAAAGGCCTAGGAGTTGGAAGGAAGCAGCCGTGGCCTTAATTAAGGTACAGCCCCAGCATTTGCATGGTGTGAAAATGGGAAACCATCTTCAGGGCCGGTTTTCACCCGATATAACGGGCCTATCGCGGACTGGTGGCTGGTTGGAAATCCCTGTTGCCCTTAGGCGTCTTTCAACACGACGGAATGTCGCCTGTCGGGATACCGTTCCTGGTAGAGACGTAGTGCCTCGCGCGTTTTGTCTTGCTTCCTTATAAACGAGGAGCATGTTAACGCATAGCAGAGATTACAGTACATTCAGGCCCTAACCAGTGAAGTACGCACAGGGCACGAGATGAATAACAGCGTCATTCTACTGTCTGAATGTGGCAAACGTGGGCCTGTGTTTACGTATTCAAACATCATACAGATGCGAAAATATTTGAACGATGCAGGATTCGAACCACTGCTGGCATATTTCGACGATTGCTAGGCGAAGGCCTAACCACATCCCCTACGCTACACTGCTGCAAACAAGTTGGTAGTACGACGTGATCAGTGTACATACACCACCCGGTTCCGTGTTTAAAGTCATTAATTACTGCGCTGTTACCTGGTTTTATGCATTGATTCCTCTTCGTTACACCCGGTCACGAGACACGACACATTAACATAGTTTCTTTCTTAATCTGTTTACCCTCCAGGTTTGGTTTCTCTCTCGGACTCAGCGAGGGATCCCACCTCTACCGCCTCAACGGCAGTGTCCTGGAGTGTGAGACATTGGGTCGGGCGATACAACTGCGGAGGATGACCAGTACCTCGCCCAGGCGGCCTCACCTGCTAAGCTGAACAGGGGCCTTGCAGAGGGATGAGAAGATTGGAAGGGATAGACAAAGAAGAGGGAAGGAAGCGGCCGTGGCCTTAAGTTAGGTACCATCCCGGCATTTGCCTGGAAAACAGGGAAAACACCTTCAGGATGGCTGAGCTGGGAATTGAACCCACCTCTACTCAGTTGACCTCCCGAGGCTGAGTGGACCCCGTTCCAGCCCTCGTACCACTGTTCAAATTTCGTGGCAGAGTCGGGAATCGAACCCGGGCCTCCGGGGCTGGCAGCTAATCACACTAACCACTACACCACAGAGGCGGACATCAACATAGTTACATGGTAAAAAGACGTTGCTACATGATTTCAAGGCGTCATGTTTTGCGAACGGATGATATAAAATTTCTGTAGGGTGCAGAATCGTGTGCAAAATGTACTCACTGAACATTAGTACCATAGAGTACGCCTGCAGGGTAATAGCACCCGTCTAACCATGTGCACGTTAGTTGGGCTGCAGCAAACGATATTGGAAGGGGCTGCTGAATCACACTGTATAGTGTATATTTAAACAATTGCAACGGCAAACGAAATATATGAAACTGAATTAAACAAACAGAGGGAACACAATATACTCTTTTATTTCCTTTATTCGTTTCGTTTCGTTTAGTTCTAATTCATATACATTTTAACCGAATATATTAATTAAAATGATAATGATATTTAATGTTTACAAGATAAATATTCTTCTTCTTTCTTAATCTGCTCACCTTCTTCTTTATATGGTTACCCTCTAGGGTCGGTTTTTCCCTCGGGCTGAGCGGGGGATCCCACCTCTACCGCCTCAAGGGCAGTAACCTGGAGCTTCCGATTCTTGGTCGGGAGATACAACTGGGGAGGAGGACCAGTACCTCGCCCAGACGGCCTCACCTGCTATGCTGAACAGGGGTCTTGCGGGAATGGGAAGATTGAAAGGGAAAAGGAAGAGGGAAAAATCGGCCGTGGCCTTAAGTTAGGTACCAGCCCGGCATTTGCCTGGAAAACAGGGAAACACCTTCAGGATGGCTGAGCTGGGAATCGATCCCACCTCTACTCACTTGATCTCCCGAGGCTGAGTGGATCCCGTTCCAGCCCTTGTACCACTTTTCAAATTTTGTGGCAGAGCCGGGAATCGAACCTGGGACTCCGGGGGTGGCAGCTAATCACACTAACCACTACACCACACAGGCGAACTACAAGATAAATATTATCTATTTAAATTTCATTGATTTTCATTATTGTGTAATACGAAGATGCCACCGAGTATAAATTTTAATATAAAGAAAAATCAGGACAAACGTAAATATTATGGCATTATTAATTTTATCGTTTTCTAATAAACATTCAAATGATTACCTGTTGTTTCTTGCGATTGTCCTTCTCGGGAGCATAGTTCGCTCGTCAGCATAGTTGCAAAAGTGCTCTCCGTTCGGGCGAAACCCGCTCGAGTCCAAGACCTTCCAACGAATTCGAGGGAGTGAAAGCATACATTGCAATGCTGTAGTGCCCACATCCGCGAGTAACCAGGTGTGATTGGACGTGTTCGGGATTCCTTGCGAAGAAGAGCCGGAGCATGTGTGCAGATGGGTGGTAAACATGTGGAGCATCTCCTGTAACTTGCTGATGTTATCCGTTGACAGACCGGCTGACATCATCACAGCTCCTTGTTGGTGGTGTTGATATCTGTTTGCACAATTCGTGTTCTGTGCAACGTGTGTGACAGTCATATGTTCATTAGAAGTAGCTGGTAGGATGTCGTCCCTTGTGTGACAGTCATATGTTCATTAGAAGTAGCTGGTAGGATGACGTCCATTGTGTGACAGTCATGTGTTCATTATAAGTAACTGGTAAGATGACGTCCATTGTGTCACAGTCATGTGTCCATTAGAAGTAGCTGGTACGATGACGTCCATTGTGTCACAGTCATGTGTTAATTATACTGTAAGTAGCTGGTAGGATGACGTCCATTGTGTCACTGTCATATGCCCATTAGCTGGTACGATGGCGTCCATTGTGTGACAGTCATGGGTTCATTAGAAGTAGGATGACGTCCATTGTCTGAAGTGTAAATACGCAACACAAATAAAACAAAAACAAGAATATACAGTGCATTAGGTTGAAGAATTATGGTTGACAGGTTGTTGACGAAATACCGAGAGTCCCTGACATATGATTCAGTACGTCCTATGTGTGGCTGAAGCAATTTTCTTAGGTATTTAGCCAGAGCATACGTAGGAGAACCTATCGCACTAACAATAGGTCTGAGGGGAACATCTTTTTTATGGATCTTAGGCAGTCCATATAATCTAGGTGGCACTGCATCCCCCGGGGACAGATGTTTAGCCTCCTCTTTTGGAATTGAAGATTGCCTTAAGAGCTTCACGGTGGCGTTGGGCACACGAGTGGTTGGGTCACGGAAGCTCAGTCTGTAAACAGGCTCTGACAATATAGCCGAGATCTTATTCTAATACTCGACAGTGCACTTTTGGTGAGTTTCGATGTGGAGTCCTTGTTCAATAAAGTGCCGATTGACTCGGTCATGACTCTCATTGAACACCTGTTCCCTGAGGGCATTACTAAGCTATTTTACCATTGCATGACTTCCAGCTATTTCTTGTGGGTTGGGAATTTTTACGAACAGACGGACGGAGTGGCAATGGGAAGTCCACTTTCGCCCGTAGTGGCTAATTTCTTTATGGAGCAATTTGAGGAGGAGGATACTGCTTCGGCGCCCGTCAAACCTATGATATGGTGGAGGTATGTTGATGATGCATTTGTGGTCTGGACAGAAGGTCCTGAGAAACTTCATCTATTTCTAAACCACCTAAATCAGCAACATCCTTCAATAAAATTCACTATGGAGATGGAGTCGGGCGGATGCCTTCCTTTCTTGGATGTTCTAGTAAGAAAGAAACCGGACGGCTCCTTAGGACATACCGTCTATCGTAAGCCCCCCCACACAAATCGCTATCTTCATGCAGATTCTCACCACCATCCAGCACAAAAACAAGGCATTCTCACGACACTCGCCAAGAGGGCGAGACGAATTTGTGAGCCATCACATATCCAGGTGGAGATAGACACGCTCAGAGTCGCGTTCAAGGGTAATGGTTACAGCGATTTGCAGATTCATAGCGCCCTGGGCTCTGGGCCGATGACCTTAGATCTTAGGCCACTTTAAACAACAAGCATCATAATTATCATCATAGAAATGGCTGACAGCTCCTCCTTCGTTTTCTTCTTGACCTCTTCAATGTTGTGAAATCGGTATCCTTCCATGCCCCTTTTCATACGTGGAAATAAGAAAAGTCGCACGGGCCAGGTCAGGCGATTAAGGTGCGTGGGGCAGCGGAACCATGTCATTTTTAGCCCAAAACTGTCAAACAGAGATGGCTGTGTGTGCAGGTGCGTTGTCGTGGTGGAAGAACCAGTCTCCTGTCTGCCACAAATTGGGTCTTTTTACCGAGTAGAAAACAACATTTCTCAGCTGCACGTTGTTCACTTAAACTTGCTATCATAAAAAATACGAAACGAGAACAAAGCAGCGCTAGCAAAAACAATCATTCCACATGAACAGAACCAGTCAGATTGACAACACAGGCGGCACTGAACTGGCAATGAGTTGCGCCATACACGCCTAGCGGTAGAAGTGCGTACTACAGAAGCCATCCCATGGCGATATTACTCCGCTTAGTTTTGGGTACTACCCCTTCGTAATGACAAGTCTTGCATGCGCGCACCACACACGCACAAGCACTTTCATTGGGTTCTATCATTATTTTGTCACTATACTCCCCCCCCCCCCCCTCCATCGACCGATCATTGCTACGCTTCTGCCTCAAAGCATTCAATTAAAATAGTGAGCTTTTCCGAGCGATTGTTGTGTTTAGTGCGAGTTGTTGTCAACGCTTCTTCTTCTCCTTCTGCTTTATCTGTTTAGCCTCCAGGGTCGGTTTTTCCCTCGGACTCAGCGAGGGATCCCACCTCTACCGCCTCAAGGGCAGTGTCCTGCAGCTTCAGACTCTGAGTCGGGAAGGATGACCGGTGCCTCGCCCAGGCGGCCTCACCTCCTATGCTGAACAGGGGCCTTGCAGGGGGATGGGAAGATGGAAGGGATAGACAAGGAAGAGGGAAGGAAGCGACCGTGGCCTCAAGTTAGGTACCATCCCGGCATTTGTCTGGAGGAGAAGTGGGAAACCACGAAAAACCACTTCCAGGATGGCTGAGGTGGGAATCGCACTCACCTCTACTCAGTTGATCTCCCGAGGCTGAGTGGACCAGGTTACAGCCCTCGTACCACTTTTCAAATTTCGTGGCAGAGCCCGGAATCAAAACCGGGCCTCCGGGGGTGGCAGTTAATCACACTAACCACTACACCACAGAGGCGGACCTTAATTTTAATTAATAATTTATTAATATTTTTTTACTGTAAGTGCGTGTAAAGAAAGATGGAAGAATTTAAGAACGGTGTACCTAAGGAGGCTGAAAGCCCCACCAAGGAAAGGAGACGTATTACCGACACGAAGTATGCCTCCGTAGCGTAGCGGTTAGCATTATTAGCTGCCGTCCTCGGTGGCCCAGGTTCAATTCCCGCTACTGCCAGAAATTTAAGAATGGCGGAAGGGCTGGTATGTGGTTGAAATGGTACATGCAGGTCACCTCCACTGGGGGGTGCGCATGAAAAGAGCTGCATCACCGCAGGATGAGGACAGAAGTGTACTTTTACTTTACTTACATGAAGCCATGCAGTTTACTACGGATAATTTACCTCCAAATCTCGAAGGAGGCGAGGTAACTGACCCCGAAGATATGGGCTCTTCGCCCCTTCTTTCAACACCTTTTGATTCCGAATGAACGGACTGGGATCCATTGTCCCCTCCGTCTCCGCCTCCGCCAGCACCAATACCAGCTGATCCGACTTTACCTCTGTTGTCATCTAATGTTCATGATTCCTTGCCACTAGCCCATAAACAGTCCGCTAATACTTTGACTGAATCGAGGCAACTGCCACAGTCCAATCCTAACCAGATTTATCGAAAACAACCAACAGGGAAGAAACGAAGTAAAACTTATCTTCGAAAATGACGTTGACAGAACTGTCCCAGAGTACTACGCTGTGAGCAAGAGTACTCTGCAGTCCAAAGCCGGAAGGAAGGAAGGAAGGAAGGAAGGAAGGAAGGAAGGAAGGAAGGAAGGAAGGAAGGAAGGAAGGAATTCTGCAGTTTCTGAACAGTCTTGTATCTGATCTCTTGACACTGACTGACCATCAATTGCGATCCTTCAAAAGAAGGACACTCCTTCTGATTGGTGAAGTAACAGGATGGAATCTATTTGTGGAGCTAGATACCTAGTTCTTTAGAAACACCTTCACCGGCTAGTATCTTCCTGTCCTCATATGATCCTTTTGCTCCAACTAGGCCGCAAATGGAAATACCACCCTCACATGCGTAGGGCCTATGGCCTTGATCAAAACCTTGAACATCCACTGGAAGCCAACACTTTATAGCGGAAAAACTTATCTATATAAATAAAGTTGTAGGGGGTCCGCTGTCTGTAATTTCGTTTGTTTTGCAAATTTTTCAGATATTTATCCGATTTAGGTCAACTCAAGACCATATCAGTGGTTTTTAGCTTTCGTGTCTATTTGTCTGCCTGCCTGTCTGTCTGTCTGTCCGTCTGTTCCACCACCACGGCGAAACGGCTGGATAGATCTCGACCAAAATTCACATATAGAGTGTACTGATCCAGGGGAGGGTTTAGATATGCATATGGTTTAAAATCACTGAATAGAATGGGGGTTTATAGGTCAACAACAACAGTTTCCTTCCATTTCCTCTTATGCTCCGCCACTAGGAATGACTCGGATTTCCTAGTGCCGGTCCCAAGCCCGGTAAAGGAGGAGGGTCAATAGCTGGTTGTTGAGTCTTGGGGGTTGCACTGATGTCGACTAAGTGCTGCCATTAAAACTCAAGAAATGCTTTAGTTGACAGTCCATCTGTCAATGTAACCAGCAAATCCTACCCCTCATGGGGATGGGTGAGGGCGAGTTCCTGGCGCCTTAAAACTGGGTCCCTCGGCTAAGGTATGGTAACCCCTACAGAAGAGTCCCTGGTCCTCCAGGTTGGGGGTTGTGCGAAGGGCTGGTAACTCTTCCACTTAAAAACTTAGCTCACTCATAAATCTCAGATGAATAACCGGACAGATTCTATGATGACGACAAAGGCAAGATCAAAGGCCAAACGATTTGGAATTAGAGATACATTAAAGTTGGGAACTTGGAACGTGAGGGGCATAAAAAGAAAAGAAGAAGAACTGGATAGAGAGCTGGCTAGGAAAGAAATCAATGTTGCTGTAATTACTGAGACAAAAAAGAAATTACAAGGAACAAAAGAAATTGATAAATACACTATGATTTATAGCGGAGTTACACAGGATAAAAGAGCTGCAGCAGGAGTCGCAATATTAATAGACAGGAAGTGGAAAAACAAAATAGAAAGCTACACCATTATAAATGAAAGGATTTTGATGCTGAGGTTGAAGGTAGAGAGAGGGAAATTAACCTTGGTAGCCGTGTATGCTCCTGAAGAAAACAAACAGGAAGAATCTGAACAGTTTTATGAAGTTCTTCAATCAGTGTTGGATAACATATGTAAAAGTGACTTTGTTGTTCTGGCTGGTGATCTCAATGCTCGAGTAGCAAACAAACAAATTGCAGAAATAGTGGGAAATAAAGGTGAACCAACTTTGAATGAAAATGGTAAATTATTGATAGAATTTTCATCCTATAATCAATTAAAAATTACTAACACCTTCTTTGAGAAGAAAGATATACATAAATTCACATGGACTGCAAGAGGACAGCGATCAATTATTGACTATATAATGGTCAATAAAAAGTTAGGCCCAGATGTAACAGATGTCAGAGTACATAGAGGCAGCGATTTATATACAGATCATTATCTGGTCATTGCAAAAATCAGAATTCTTGCTAAATGGAGGAAAAGGCTGAATAGAAATATACACAGAAACCAAGAGATCTATAAGGTATATTTACTACAGGATGATGGAATAAAATACTTATATCAAAATCGGCTGCAACAGTATTTAGGTCAGATTCCGACAAGTACTGATATTAACAAAGAATGGGAAATCATAACCTCAGCAATTCAGAGGGCAGCAGATGAAGCCATTGGAGTGAAGAAGAAATTTAGGAGAAAAACTGGGCTTAAAATATGGAATAAAGAAATTTCAGAAGCTGTCAAGCAAAAACAAATATTATACCTGAAAATGATACAGCATCGCACCCCACAAAATGAGAAAGAATATAAAAACAGCAGGAACAAGGTCAAGTCACTAACGAGAAAACTCAAGCAAGAATCATGGGATAGGTTAATAAACTCAATAGAGGATGATATCCATGGTAGGCAAGAGATGGCATATAAGTTAATGAAGCACCTCAACAGTGATGAAAGAGAAACTGCTAATATAAATGTAATCGAAGAAGAAACGTGGATACAACACTACAAAGAATTGTGGTATAACGGAGAGTATGGAGAGAGTCAGGAAGATCAAGATATAGATATCGACATTGAAGGAATTGACCTAATAGATATAGAAGAACTTAATACTGTTCTGAAATCTTTCAAAAATAGAAAAGCACCAGGGTTAGACAACATAAATATGGAGTTGTTCAAATATGGTGGGATCATTCTTAAATTTAGAATGTTACATTTAATTAATCTTTGTTGGAAAAGAAGAAATATACCCGAAGAATGGAGAAAAGCTAAAATAATATCACTTTTCAAGAAAGGAAATCGAAGTTTTTGCAGTAACTATCGAGGAATAAGTTTATTAAATGTTGGCTATAAAATATATGCTAAAATAATAAATAATAGACTTAAAATCATTGCACACAATCTCTTATTGGAAGAACAATGTGGATTTAGGAAAGGCAGATCCTGTACAGATAATATATTTAGCCTCAAACAGATACTGGAGAAGAGAAGAGAATTTAACTTGAATAATGTCGCTTTTGTCGACTATAAAAAGGCTTTTGATAGGGTAAATAGAGAACAGTTATGGAATATAATGGTAAAAAATGGATACCCTAAACATCTTATTCAATTTATCCAAAGTCTGTACAAAAGGACGAGAATTGTGTTAGATTTAGGATACAAACTAACGGAAGAAATATTAATTAATCAAGGTGTACGTCAGGGATGCAGCCTCTCTCCAACACTGTTCAATATATATATAGATGAAGTAATCAGAAATTGGAAACGGATTGTGCACTCTGGAATAAAATTGAACACAAACACATACATAAACACTATGCTCTTTGCAGATGATCAATTTATCCTGCAGGATGATGAAGATAAACTCCAGAAATCAATACATCAGTTAAACACCATTTGTAAAAGTTATAATCTTCGGCTATCCAGAACAAAAACCGAAGTTGTGGCGTGGCAAGGGAAATATCCTATCAGAGCGAAGATAGTAATCGACAATCAACCAGTAGAACAAGTCACAAATTTTAAGTACCTTGGTTGTGAAATATCTTTTAATGATGATGACGAGGTGAAGAAGAAGCTTCATCGATTTCAATATATGTGTGGGACAATTTGCCGAACACTGAAAGGAAAAGTAAGAGAAGATACTAAACTTAAATTCCATAAGACTATGGCTGTACCAACTTTGCTATATGGAAGTGAGACATGGGTAGATAAAATAAGCTATAGGAATAAAATACAATAATCTGAAATGAGATTCCTAAGATCAGTGAAAGGATACTCCCTAAAAGATAAAATACGAAATGAAGAGATAAGACAAAAATTAAATATATTCTCAATGAATGAAAGAATATTCCAAAACAGGATAAATTGGAAAAACCACGTTCTGAGGATGGATAACGACAGAATCCCAAAACTTGCCCTGGAATACCATCCTACAGGAAGAAGAGATATTGGTCGTCCTATGAAGAGATGGAATGAAATCTGAGGTCGGAACAGGCTATTAGCCTAATCCATGAAGAGGAAGTAAGTAAGTAAGTAAGCTATTGATTTTCTGTAAAATCCGTGGACTACATGCGAAACATCCATCATACGTTACGTCCATTTGTTATATACATTATTTCGCTTGTCACTGCACACTCTTTCCTTTGAGTGAGTATTCCAGGCTGTTCAAATGTGTTACTATTAGTCCCCGAAAAATATCGAAATATGGAGGCAATTTCCTCGACGGTTCAGACCTTCGTTTCGTGGTAACTGCTTTCTAAACCATAAGTCATTTCACAAAGTAGATTAAACAATCGCTGCTGAATTTGGAGAGATCTTCAACTTTGGTGCTATACCTTATTGTCGTATCTCAATTCTTTATATTTAGGATAGTGCAGCATGTCTCGGTTACAGTCAAATCTCTCCAACTGGAGATGGAAGGGGGCCTGATATTATAATGAAAACTACCCATCTCTATTGTGAATGACAGCTGGTAAGTGAGCCTGCCGTTATTGTAGAAACTCCCGAACTCGATTGTGAATAACAGGAGGAAATGTGACCTCCCATTATCATCTAAATTTCCCCAAAATTGCATCTTACATGGGAAACAACGTATGGGGTCTTGCCCGTTTTGTTTCTCGGATATCGCTATGAGACGTGCAATTTAATACAATCTTACTCACTGTGTGTGCAGTAACTTACGTAGAACTCTGTATACAAGGTATAATACCGTAGCGAAGCACGGGTACATTTGCTAGTAATTCATATAAGCGTAATCGAGAAACCTATAACTATATCGCGTTAAAATTTTGAAATTCATTATTTTTTGTAAATGTGCTTAGTTCTCTGTTTTTAAGAAACCTGTAAAAAATTAAACTATTTTGAGGAAATAGAAGCAATGCTTATCTTAATACAATCAAATTCTTTCTCCAGCGCTGATCCGCTCGCTCATGTTCGTGTATTGGTGATGGAGAGCAGGGGTAATGATTTCAACAAGTACAGTATATGACTCTTTCTGCATTCTATAGAATGCAAGATATATGACGTCACTTTCTTGCAGTTCTTTGGTTGCAGTGAATAGCCTGCATCGTATGTTCTTTTGATTGTAGGGATGAACCCAATACTTCCTACTGTTTATTCTTCGTCGGAATCTAATGTACGCCACTTGACTCATTCGAAATGAACTAACAAAAAGATGTGGGACCTCAAAAGCCTTAAAAAAAAAAAAACTACTGAAGTATGTCATGATGACGTTTCTTGTAAACTCAGGATGCCGGAGATATGCAGACGCAAAACGTACTGCACATGATTGACCCCGTTGGAGTAGACACATCGCAGTGGCAAACCAATCATTAGACTAATTACTCAAAGAAGAAGAAGAAGAAGAAGAAGAAGAGAACATTCTATTGTAGGTATTCTTTACTTGGAAGGTACGAGTTGTCTGTGTAAAATGTTGCACCGTGTGCGGACGGTATGACATTGCCAAGTGATAAGGGCGTTTGTTGTACTCCTGTACTGCTGGTACACGTAGCCTTCGTAGTTTACTGTATGTGGTGATGATGATAATGATGCTTGTTGTTTAAAGGGGCCTTACATCTAGGTCATGGGCCCCTACTGTATGTGAAGCTTGTCCTTGGTCGTTGTAAGGAACTCCATAGTGCATCACACAGAATTCACAGGCGAAATGAAATGAGGCAAATATTTGACGGTGAAGCAGTGTGTGAGTCATACCAGATGTGTACTAGACCGGAGAGTCCTATGGTCCGCTACAGCTACTATCAATGATTGCGATGTTCCAATAATTTACGGAGGGTCTTTGCAACAAAAGACGAAAACACATTCCATTTAAGCGGAATATTCACAACATTTCATTTGAGCAAGAATTTTCCTGAGTCCACTTTTCATGAATCGAAAAATGTCAACCCAGGATTGACCGAGATTCCAACCCCAGCCTTCTGGCTCGGAAGCCAACAATTAAGCCACTGAACTAATCCCCCCCTCCTTAGTTTATTTGACCTTCTGAAGCTAAAATATGTGCTATATCTTGCTGGAATACTGCAAGTTGAGCCCCATTGGAATATGCTTTCCTAAACCGTAAGTGCCTTCTATCAAAGCACATTAATTATCTTAATTAATTAATTAATTAATTATATCTGCAAGAATTTTCCTGAGCCCACTTTTCATGAACTTTTCATGAATAGAAAAATCTCAACCAAGGAACGACCGGGATTTTATTACAATGCCACCTCCGGAGGCCCGGGTTCGAATCCCGGCTCTGCCACGAAATTTGAAAAGTGGTACGAGGGCTAGAACGGGGTCCACTCAGCCTCGGCAGGTCAACTGAGTAGAGGTGGGTTCGATTCCCACTTCAGCCATCCTGGAAGTGGTTTTCCATGGTTTCCCACTTTTCCTCCAGGCAAATGCCGGGAAGGTACCTAACTTAAGGCCACGGCCGCTTCCTTCTCTCTTCCTTGTCTATCCCTTCCAATCTTCCCATCCGTCCCACAAGGCCCCTGTTGAACATAGCAGGTGAGGCCGCCTGGGCGAGGTACTGGTCATCCTCCCCAGTTGTATCCTCCGACCCAGAGTCTGAAGCTCCAGGACACTGCACTTGAGGTGGTAGAGGTGTGATCCCTCGCTGAGTCCGAGGGAAAAACCGACCCTGGAGGGTAAGCAGATTAAGAAAGAAAGAAAGAAAGAAAGAAAGAAAGAAAGAAAGAAAGAAAGAAAGAAAGAAAGAAAGAAAGATCTATAATTTAATAGAAAATGAAATTGCGTTTGGCTTTTACTGCCGGGAGATCCCAGGACGGGTTCGGCTCGCCAGGTGCAGGTCTTTTGATTTGACGTCCGTAAGCGACAGGCGCGTCGTGATGAGGATGAAATGATGATAAAGACAACACATACATCAGTCCCCGTGCCAGGGAAATTAACAAATGATGGTTAAAATTCCCGACCCTGCCGGGAATCGAACCCGGGACCCCTGTGACCACAGGTTAGTACGCTAACCGTTTAGCCATGGACCAGACAATAATAATAATAATAATAATAATAATAATAATAATAATAATTCATAAAGTGTTTTCTCCAGATTGTCGTTCACTCATGAAGCACGTCATAAGTTATTTTCATTTTGAGAAACTAGCAATCCTAAGAAAGTAGATCACTTTTACAGCTGAATAATTGTCTGTCCAGACAATCCTGAATCACAGATTTTGTTAAAGCTGAGCATGTGCGCAACGTGTGTCACTAAATCCTATCTTCCTGTACCTTGGCACCAACTGGAGCTTCATTATCTGACTTCACCCACCACATACATGGAATTAGGTTAAGTAGAATAGATTTTCTATTATTCAAAATGACAATCAACTTGACTTTGACATACCAGCAGAGAAGAAAGGACACATCCTATAGTATTGTGTGATAACCTGAAGAATCATTGTGTTTCAGTATTTGTGTCCAAAAAAAAAAAAGTCACTCAATTTCCTGCTTATCATGCCGAAGCTGTTTTAGCAATTCATTTGATGATAAGAAAAGTAATATCATCGTTACCGTTGATGGGAGATAAGTACACTTTTTCAGGACCATATTACCGGGCGCGTGGCTGTGAGCTTGCATCCGGGACATAGTGGGTTTGAATCCCACTGTCGGCAGCCCTGAAGATGGTTTTCCGTGGTTTCCCATTTTCACACCAGGCGAATGGTGGGGCTGTACCTTAATTAAGGCCATGGACGCTTCCTTCGAACTCCTAGGCCTTTCCTATCCCATCGTCGCCATAAGACTTTTCTGTGTCAGTGCGAAGTAAAGCCACTAACAATTCAGGACCATATTGACGATATTGACCATATTTCACATGTGACCCTGGCAAGGGTCCCTTACAAAGTGCTACCAGCCGGGCCAACTGAAACCAATGTTTATTTAAAGAGGTGTTGCTCCTCTATCATTCACCCTTTGTGCTGACTTGTGACAGACAGAGCCTGGCTTCCCAAATCAACGAGTCGAGTTTGGTGGGGTTATATTTAAAGTGCAACATTTATTTCTAATTGATATGTGACTTAAGTTTTATCATTGAATATTTCAACGTTTTAGCGTATCTTTTGACACTTTTTTAATGCACATTGGCGTGCATGTTTATTTTTAAAGTAAAGATTATCTGAAGTCTGATTAATAATAATAATAATAATAATAATAATAATAATAATAATAATAATAATAATTGTACCGGGCGGTACACCTCCATGCCGCTTATTTAAAATTTGCGCCAGTTGAAACTCCTCTGCTGGAGGAAGTCTGAACTTTATCTACGGTATTAATTTTCTACTTTCTCAGAAGATGTCACTACCTGGAAATTTTGGAGTTTTTGAACTGTGTCATTTTCGACGTATTTTTGTTTTGCTTGTAGTAAGAAGTGTGAAATTTCTCTTCTAGAGGACACTACTGAAGATCAACAATAGTGCACCCTAGTGCGGAGTGAAAGAACTGTTTTTTTGGAGAAAATTTAATTTCAAAAGTTTGTTCTTTGCTAAATTTCTTTCAGTCATTGTTTAAGTTGGCAATATTAACCCTTTCTTTCCCCTTGTTTTGAATTTAGCCAATCCCGAATTTCTTAAATTAATTTTCCACCAATGATGTGTTTCTTCTTCATCTTGTCTAGGGGTTTTCTTTAACCACCAATAAAAGATTGTGGGCGGGTGTTTTCCTTCCTGAAACGCCTCGAACTTTCCGCGAGAGTATATAAACTGCTGATTTTAGGGTCTCTGCGCCACTTCTGTTCCATCTTTTCGTGTGTAAAGTACATAGCAGGGGGCGGGAAGCGCCTCTTTCTTCGGCGGCAGTCAACAACCAGGTAATGGCCGATTAATTACTTCTTTTCTTGCTTGCTCAGCAGTTTAACTCTCGGGGCGGGTCCGAAGTTTTTCCATTATGTAACCTTCCTTAAAATGTAAAGAAACTTGTATCTATTCTATCTTTTAAACTACATATTGGGATAGAGAGTGCTTAACCCTCTCGAGCTCCCACTCATATTGTTTTGAGGTGAACTTATTTTCTCAACCTATTCTTCCTTAACATTATGTAAAATTGTTCTTTCTAAAGTCACCTCTTTAGTATGGGATTAGCCCTTGCATTTGTGGCCTAGAGCCAGATTAGGTTTTAAAAGCAAATGTATTAGGAGTGCAGTTCGCCTCCTCTCAACTTGGTATTTTAGAGGTCATGTAATTATCCTTTTATCGCTTAATAGACCTCAGTAGGTTGGGTATTTTACCCCTGTGCTTACGTCCTTAGAGGACAGCTTGAAAGTAGAGTTAGGTGTGGCCTTGTGATAGGCTCAAAACTTTGAGAGCGGATCGCTCTTTTGCAATTTGTTTCTGCGTGCCTCTAGGAGGTATTACTGTGTAATTCGGAGCAAGTGCTCCTGGGCATGATTGGGGTTTTCTGCCCCTTTGCTAAACCTTATGTACATGTAAATTCGGGCTAACTGCTCGAGAATTGGAAGTTCGGGGCCCGAAGCCCAAAACTTGTAAATACTATTGTTGCTCTTTGTTGCCTTGCTACTCTGTACCTGCCATTCTTGTTATTTCTGAGTTTGAAAAGAAAATATAACCTTGTTAAATTTTAAATTAATTTTACTTTCGTAGCTTGAGACCTGTTCACCGCCCCGCACCTTCTTTCACCTCTAACTACCACAAAAATACGGTAACAACAACAACAATAATAATAATAATAATAATAATAATAATAATAATAATAATAATAATAATAATAATAGCCAATCACTACCGATCTGCATTTAGGACAGTCGCCCAGGTGGCAGATTGCCCATCTGTTATTCGTAGCCTTTTTAAAAGGACACAAAGAAATAGGAAATATATTGAACATCTCTCTTGGTAAATTATTCCAATCCCTAACTCTCCTTCCTATAAACGAATATTGCCCCAGTTTCGGATCAGAGTGTCCCGGGTTCGATTCCCGGCCGGGTAGAGGATTTTAACCTTCATTGGTTAATTCCAATGGCCCTGGGGCTGGGTGTCTGTGCTGTCCCCAACATCCCTGCGACTTACACACCACACATAACACTATCCTCCACCACAATAACACGCAGTTACCTACACATGGCAGATGCCGCCCACCCTCATCGTAGTGTTTGCCTAACAAGGGCTGCACTCGGCTAGAAATAGCCACATGAAATTATTATTAATATCTTCATATTCGATCTTTCCTACTTTTAAAGACACCACTCAAACTTTTTCGTCTACTAACGTCATTCCACGTCATCTCTCCACTGACAGCTCGGAACCTACCACTTACTCGAGCAGCTCGACTCCTTTCTCCCAAGTCTTCCCAGACCCAACTTCGCAACATTTTTGTAACGCTTTTCTTTTGTCGGAAATCACCCAGAACAAATCAAGCTGCTGGATTTTTTCCACTTCTCGTATCAAGCAGTCCTGGTGTTAGCCCTATATATTGGAACCATACTCTAACTGGAGTCTTGCCAAGTAGGCTACTTGTACGCCTTCTTTACACCCTTACTACAACCCCTACATACTCTCTTAACCATTTGCAGAGATCTGTACCCTTTTTTACAATCCCATTTATGTTATTGCCCCAATGAACACCTTTCCTTAAATCAACACCTAGGTACTTACAATGATTCCCATAAGGAACTTTCACCCCATTAACGCAGTAATTAAAACTGAGAGAACATATCCTATTTTGTGAAACTCAACCTGACTTTTAATCCCGTTTATCAACATACCATTGTCTGCTGTCCATCTCACAACATTATCGAGGTCATTTTGCAGTTGCTCACAATCTTGTAACTTATTTATTACTCTATACAGAATATCATCCGCAAAAAGCCTTGTCTCTGATTCCATTTCTTTACCCATAATATCATTTTTATACAAATATAGGCTAAGTAAACATAAAGGTCCAATAATATTGCCTTAAGAAATTCCCCTCTTAATTATTACAGGGTCAGATAAAGCTTCACCTACTTTAATTCTCTGAGTTCTATTTTCTAGAAATAATAATAATAATAATAATAATAATAATAATAATAATAATAATAATAATAATAATAATAATAATACCTGTTCTTAAAATTAGAATTAACGTTCAAGCATGGGGGACGTAATATAGCAATATTATGTAATATATAAAAAAATAATCGCCTTACGCTTGGACGTCATTTGTAATATTACATAAATATAAATTAAAAATAAAATAAATGAAATAATTAAATGCCTGGAATTTGGGAGCCAGAGTTCACCTAAATTTATCTCTGAATTGTGAAAGAGCGTGCACATAAAGGTGCGTACTGGTATATCTGCTTCGGACCTTGCCTATCCATCCGAAAACGATTAAATAGGTAGGAACTGCACCTAGGTTCTCCAGTAAGTTCCCCACTACTTTAAAATACCTATCTATACTCTGACCTAATCATAATCTGTACATTAGTACTTCATCAACATACAATAAATATAAAATAATAACATACTCAATAAATATATACTTTTTGCTAGTTGCTTTACGTCGCATCGACACAAATAGGTCTTATGGCGACGATGGGTACAGGGAAGGGGTAGGAGTGGGAAGGAAACGGCCGTGGCCCTAATTAGGTACAGCCCCAGGATTTGCCTGGTGTGAAAATGGGAAACCACGGAAAACCATTGGCGCACCTGGCTTATCTGCCTCCCGTTGACTCATCACTCCCCGCTCCGCGGCATAGCAACAAGGACAGCACTTTGCTCACTTTATCCGTGCATGCCATGAGATAACAAATAAAATTAAAGAAAAGAACTGAGAAATCAAGAATTATGAAAATCAGTCATTGAGAATTAAGAAAATGAGCTCGTACCTTATGACAGGAGATGTTGGAAATGTTCTCCTCCTACATCCACACATTTCTTGCATCGTCTTAGGAAACTCCGATGGTTTCAATTTTAACATTTTCGTAGCCCACATTGCTGAGCTCTTGGAAACCCCGGGTTCTTGGGCAAGTCGTCTTAGGGATTTTGTACGCCTATGTTCTAATCTTTCCGCGATTTCATTTACTTCTTCCTCGTTAAGTACACGTTTTTTTAACACTTCGCCTCTTATCGATTAAAGAAACAGTTCCTCTCAATTTGTTTACGAGTTTCTGCACGGTCTCTCTATGTGGAGGGCGTGCACCTGGAAATTGTGTTACAAATCGCCTATCGACTTCCCTGCAAGACTGTTTTCACATAATTATCGTACACTAGCTGATGTACCCGTGCTTCGCTACGGAATTCTTCATTTTATAGAGAATTCTATGTTAGGTAGTGTACACGTTGTGAGCAAGATTGTATTAAATTGCACAGCACTTAACGTTACCCTAGAAACGCGTCGGGAAGGTCACCAAACGTCTTTTCTCATGTGAGGATTGGGTTAGGGAATTTTTCTTGTAATGGTAGGCCCGTTTGCAACCATTAGTCACAATCAGGTTGGGGAGTTTTCATTATAATGGCAGGCACTCACTCTCCACCTGCCTTTTTCATCCTCAGAAAGACTGTCTTAGTTGTTTTCCGAACTGAAATGAACATAGGTAATTATGATGTCAGTAGGAATGTCGCGATTAAAAGCAATGCTTTCATATGAAATAATCTGTAGCAGAGTTTAGAAGGCAGTGAAAGACAAGAGAAAAAAGAAATAACAAAAAAAAAGAAGGTAGGAACCCGATATCGCGAATTCATTAAGATGATGTGTTGTGCTTGTAAAATCTTTGTTGTACATACAGCAGTGTAAATAAATGCATTAAATAGTGATTAGTGACCAAGAGTTATAAGCAGTAACATTGGTGACCTCCGACGTGATACAAATAACGGCAAGTTTTCGAAGTGTAGTGAAGTGAAACATAAAGAAGCCACCAATTAAACAACAGCACACTGTTACGTGAGTAGAAGTTCTCAGTCGCATTCATTTCATCATCCTGTGATGAATATCAATCTTAGGCCGTAGACTGTGTTGTAAATTGTGTATTCAGAAACATATACAATAGGAACTAACCCCGAAATGGCAACCCAGGAAAACAAAGATATTCCAACCGTAGGCTGCGAAGCTAACAAGGTTAGCATAAAAATTCCTCCGTTTTGGTCTGAGAAGCCCGAAATTTGGATTTTCCAAGTAGAAGCCCAGTTCAACATTAATAGAATCACATCCGAAGAAACCAAATTTAATTACATAATTGCCCAACTCGAACCAAAATATATCGAGAATATTTGGGATATAATAACAGGACCAGGAACTGCTAAATATACGGCCGCCAAATCACGGCTCCTGGATATTTTCAAAGAGAGTGAAGATGTGAAAATCAAAAGATTGTTTACTGGTGTAGAGTTAGGAGATTACAAACCTAGTCAGCTTCTTAGAAAAATGCAGTCGTTAGCTGGAAAGGATGTGACTGATAAGGTTATTAGAACCCTTTGGTTAGATAAGCTTCCAGATTCGATAAAAAATATCCTAGTCGTGAGCGAAGAGTGCCTGGAACGTGTCGCAGTGATGGCTGATAAGATGTTGGAGATGAACCCCCGCAATGACGTATTCAAGGTTGATACCCAAGACCCAAAAGGTACTATTATTAATGAGCTAGTTACTAAGATTGCTCATTTGGAACAACAAATCGCTACGATGTCCGTAGGACAACCCAGCAGTCGAAATCGTAGTCATCGCCGGCGAAGCTCTAGTCGTGACCGAAGCCGAAGTAGAAGAAGATACGACCCAAAAGGCAAGTACTGCTATTATCACTTCCGATTTGGTCAACAATGCATTCCAGAGAAATGTAAACAGCCTTGCTCATGGAAGGCGTCGGAAAACTCCAACGGGCAGTAGAATTAGCGGCTAGTTCACCTGCCGAGAACCATGATAGGAGCCGCAAACACCGGTTATTCGTAACAGATAATAAAACAGGCCTGCGGTTTCTAGTTGACAGTGGGGCAGATGTGTCAATAATTCCACCAAGGAACTGTGATCGAATCGATGATTCGTTTAAACTTTATGCTGCCAATAGTACTGTAATTCCAACGTATGGTATCAAAACCCTAACTTTGGATTTAGGTCTACGCAGACAATTTCAGTGGCCATTTGTAATTGCTAAGGTCAACAAGGGTATATTAGGAGCAGATTTTTTAAACGAATTTCATTTATGTGTCGATATTCGTAACAAACAATTAACAGATGGCGTAACCAAACTTAAAAGCAAGGGTGAGGTTATGTCCATTTCGGAAAATGAAACTATAAGTACAGTGAACAAAAGTATGCAATTTGCCGACTTGTTCAGGTCCTATCCTGAAATAACATCGCCAAATTTGGTACCAGAAAAGATTCCACATAATATTAAACATTATATCAATACCCAAGGAACTCCAGTTTACTCTAGAGCAAGACCATTAGCACCTCATCGGTTACAGCAAGCGAAACAAGAATTTCAATTTATGCTGGATCATGGAATCATCAGGCCATCAAAGTCAGAATGGGCTAGTCCTCTTCACTTGGTAAACAAGAAGGATGGATCACTTCGTCCATGTGGAGACTATAGGAGACTGAATGAACGGACAGTTCCAGACAGGTATCCTATTTCGAGACTTGAAGACTTTCATCACATCTTGGATGGTGCAACGATTTTTTCCAAAATTGATTTATTCA